>NC_079452.1:10680992-10903492 GCF_903798145.1 Danio aesculapii | reverse complement strand
GTAAGTCAGTGTTTTTGTCCTGCTATAACCTCAAGTTTTTGAAGACACTGTCCCAATGGAAAAACAGAGAGATTGATTAAAAAAATGCGAATTGATATGCAAAAAACTTCTAAGTATCATCTGATTTTTTCATCTAGTATTAGGCCCCATATGTTTAGGTTCAGTAATTTCAACTTTATAGCAAAGAATAGACCATTTTGACGGATGTAAACAATAACAATGGCCCTTATGTATTTCCTGTATAGATTTTTAAATTGCATAGCTTCTGAGAATCCTAAGAATCCTAAAAGAGCTACATGAAGAGTTTAGATGCAAAAACCTCTAAATGCCGTCTGAAACTTTCCTCTAAAATGAACATTTTGATCAGGCTTTTGTGTGTATGTTTAGTAACACGTATCACTTTTATGGCTAAGAAAGTCCTTTTCCCAGTCTTTAAAGTGAAATATCTCAACATAAACAAAGGAGGATGAGAAAAATTGTCATTTTCGATGGAAATTTCAGATGGCACTTAGAGATTTTTGGCATCTGAACTCTTCACATATTGACAAATAATGTTATGATAGCGGTTTTAACGTGAATTTATGATTAATTTGCTTCTTGTTACAGTTATGAAATACTTTGACAACAAGCAGGAAATGTTCATGAGCCAATGACATCACCACATTCAAATGGTCTATAGGTTATATTCATTGACTTCAATGTGAAATAACTGAACGTAAATACAGGAGGCTGGGAAAAATGATGATTTGGAAAAAAACTTAAAGGATATTACACCTGAATTCATCAAATTAAATCTGTTCAACATCTAAACATGTGATTGCGTCTCTTCAGAGGGTTTGGATTAAACCAGTGGTCCCCAACCTTTTTATCACCATATCATTGTGGACCTGTCAACGCTTGACAATTTTACTGCGGTTGAGGCTGGTTGCTAGATGATCATCAACTGTTTTCTCAGAGAATGACAAGCTGACAAAACATTGCTGTCACTCTGATACAAGTTTTATTTATGGAAAATTACAAAGCACTGCAGTGTTTGGGTGTTTTGTGTTTGTCTTGAGATAATTAGTCTACCGATATGTGTATATTCCATACAAAGTATGAAGCTGATCGGTCAGTTCTTGTCACGTGACTCACGATGCGCTGGGTGCATCTGGAAGGCGCGAGCATGTCACGCCACTTGCGTGCGCACCTCCATTGGAAATATCGAACTTGTGCAAACTCTAGAAAAGCAATATGCGAATGGCCCCTAAAAGGCCACAGTCATTTGCGATCTCCAGCAGTTGAACTTGCACAGACATGGTGGATTCACCTGATTTGTTGGCAAATGGGTTGCGGATCTATTCCTTGGCAGTTCGCGGGTCCTTCACTGGGCCTTTTTCTCTTAGGAAAGAAACTTTCTAAAGACGTCTGTTTCTTACTTGTTTTGCTCCTTGTGGGTTAAATTTGGATGCTCAAGTGACTGAGATGTAACTGAAAGAATACGCTCATTTTTCAAAATACATAAAAGAAAACAAAAAACAAAAGATTGTTCAGACTCAAATAATAAATTAAAAACAGAAATAATTACTGATTTCTTGTGCGGCCTGGTACCAATTGATCCATGGACTGGTGGTTGAGGACCACGGAATTAAACCATGTGATTCACATATGGATTATTTTTTGACGTCTTTATGAATGAATATGCCCACAAACTGACTAAGTTTTAGATAAATAGATGTTTCATTTGAATTTTCGCCAATATTATTTATTTTTTCCCCCATTTTTGATTTGAATATGAATAAAATGGATTTGAAACAGCATAATCGGGAGTACATTTTGACAGAATGCTCATGGTTTAGAGGACTAGCAATTTCATTTCAGTCTTTTGGAAACATTTGAATTGCTATAGCAGACAGAGAGCTTTTTTATACAAAAAAAATCCTCTTAAATGGATTGTTAACAATAAAAAAGGTAACAATTTTGCAATGAAATTTACATAGCTACGTAATATAAAATATATAAAATACAAAATAAAGATCAGATTTAGTAGACGAGACCCACAGAACCATCAAGGTTTCTACTTTTTTTTTACAAGATTGTTTGTTTTGTTTCGTTTTAGCTTTATGTTTGTATTGTTTGGGGTTATTTTAAAATCTGGTTCAATTCCATGTCAACAGCTCCTTTAGAAATATTATTCCCTGTAAAATACATGATGTGTTCAATATTTATTTTCCCCGCTGTATATAACACAATCATTAACACAGTTGACGTCAAAGTTTAAGCTTTTTGATGAAGGCTTCAGTTTCATTTCATGAAGATGTGGTTGGTTTATATTCAAAATCATTTTTTAATAAATATGTTTTTGTGTTATTGTCATAGTTACCATCAGTGATGGAAAACCTGTCACCTGTCACAAGTCAGCATAAAGCAATAAAGCAATCCAATGAAAATTAAGTCGAAATTTATTAACTGTACACATTTTAAAAATAATTTTTGCTGCTTGTTCAAACTACTTATTTAAAATGAGCTGAATCAACACCATTCTTGAGTTTTTTTGGGTCAACTTAATTATGTTCAATCCACTCAAATTTGAGAAAACAATTAATCAAGAAATTGTGCACAGCATTGTTTACAGTGTACTTTTCTATGGAATAAAATGTAAGATGTTTTAAAAATTGCAGCCAACCACTTTCAGTTATTAATGACTTCCAATGTATGGACAAAAATGCTGAGACTTTTTTTTTAAACATCTTCCTTTTTTGTTCCTTAGAAAAAACTGCATTGCAATCTCACGGCAATTCATAATCTTTGCATTTAGTGGCTAATTCGTATAAATTTGTATGAGCTTATTCATACATTTTAGAACAATTTGCTCATCTCCCAATGATGGTGGGGTTTGGGGTCATGCCTTCTTTTGAAATTCATAAATATTTTTACAAACAAATTGGTTAGATATGTACACATTTTTAGATAATACCTACAATTTCTTTATGAGATCAGGTTGAAAAAATCATAATCATAACTCAATTTTGGGGTGAATTTGTAGCTGACAAGATTGTGTTATTTAACTGTTTTACGTGACACCAAAGCTTTCAAGCACTTTTTACGTCACTGTTTAGTCATCTCCCTCTGGGTTACTCCTGCGCGTCTGCTGTGAGAGGATGTACAGTATGTGGAGCAAGTGATGGGGGAATGTTTCGTGTCTTATGACGTCAAGGGGTGTGTGTCTGTAGATGAGTGGGCATATTTTATTTACCCTGCATGCTTCTAGCAAGCACTAACTAGCTTGATTTCCTTTAGCTTTAACGACACATGCACAAACACACACACGTGCTGTGCTGTTGTGTACACCAGATCCACTCCAGTCTTCAACAAGCCCCAACAAGCTGCCTTAGCACCAGTTAATGCAGCTAAAGGCTGCTTTTAGGGTGTGTGAGTGTGACAGTGTTTACCCATATGTGTCTTGTGCATGTGTTGTTTCTGTAAGTGTATCATGGTGAAAATAGACCATGATGAGGGCTGGTGTGAATCTGATCTGCATTTATAATCATGTAAGACCCACTAACCCAGCATGCACAAAAATAAATACATAAAAAATAAATTATTACATAAATGAACGGATGAATAAATAAAGACATACAATTTAATAAATAAGTAAATCAAATATAAATAAGTAAATCAAAAATTAATGATTAAATTAATGAATAAACAAACAAACAAAAACTCATTTGTGAGAAATGTTACAAAATTGAAAAGAACTGATCCATCATTTATTCACCTTAAGATGTTTTCATATTTATGAATTGTTTCTGCCACGCAATACAAATTTATTGTAATAGTAACAACTATAAGTTAGAAATTGACATCTGACAAATTAATTATTGATCAGAAATATTGTTTAGAACCATGAGTTTATGTTCCACAATTTCAAGATAACATCTCACAGTTATTAGGAACACTTCATAATTGTGAAATATAAACTTGGAGTTCAAGGGAAAGAAGTATGAATTTGGAAATACACTTAAAATTGTAAGTTATGATTGCGTGTGTGTGTGTGTGTGTGTGTGTGTGTGTGCATCCATTTCCCTGGATATACTGGATTTATTATAGATTAGACTAAAATGCTTAAATGCTAATAAAGATTGCATTATATTTCTTCCAAACTTTAAATATGTTTAAAGATAATTTAGCGAGTTAACTTAAATCCTTAAGTTGCTGTTTTTACTATATATTTTACATTTATTTTAAATGTTTTTAGAAAAAACACTCTGCTTGGCAAGAAACCAATTACCACCAAACATTTTTTTGATTGTTATAGAATCAGTTTTAAATATGTGCATTCCAAATTTGTGCAGTTTATTAATTCTTTTTTTTGCATATAGCAACTACAGTTGAAGTCAGAATTATTAGCCCCCTGAATAATATTTTTCCCCCCAATTTATTTTTAACAGAGAGAAGATTTTTTTCAAAACATTTAAAAACATAATAGTTTTAATAACTCATTTCTAAAAACTGATTTATTTTATCTTTGCCATGATGACAGTAAATAATATTTTACTTTATATTTTTCAAGACACTTCTAACCAGCTTAAAGCGGCATTTAAATGCTTAACTAGGTTAATTAGGTTAACTAAGCAGGTTAAGGTAATTAGGCAAGTTATTGTATAATGATGTTTTGTTCTGTAGACAGTCAAAAAATAAATAAATAAAAAATCGCTTAAAGATGCCAATAATTTTTACCTTAAAATGGTTCATAAAAAATTAAAACCTGCTTTTATTCTAGCCTAAATAAAACAAATAAGACTTTCTCTTGAAAAAAAAAAAATATTATCAGACATACTGTGAAAATTTCCTTGCTCTGTTAAACATCATTTGTGAAATATTAAAAAAATGGAAGGGTTGCTAATAATTCTGAATTCAACTGTCTATGCATTAAAAGGATAGTTCACCCAAATATGAAAATTCTGCCATCATTTACTCACAATTTCCTTTTATTTATTTATTTATTTGGGTTAGGTTTACTTACTCTTTACTTGTTCAAAACTTATTTGAGTTTCTTTCTTTAGTTGAAAACAAAATATATTTAGAAAAAAATGCCGGTAGCTGGCAACCTTTGACGTCCATGATTTTTTTTCTACTATAGAAGTTGATGATTCCCAGCAAACATCCTTCTTCAAAACATCTTCTTTGGTGTTCAACAGGAGAAAGAAACTCATAAAGGCTTAAAACTATCTGAGGGAGAGTAAACGATGTAATTTTCATTTTGGGTGAACTATCCCTTCAAGAAGACTAATATCAACTATGTAAATACTTTTAACCTTTTTGCATTGATTTCATTTTCATTAATCTCTAGTGTATTCAATAATAAATTAAAAAAAAACTTTCTTTACTTAGACATAGCCTTTGAAGAATTTCAAATAGCTTATTATATAATCAAAGTGATTGATCACTTTATAAATAAAAATTTCATTTAATCACCCTCATGTGGTTTTAAATCTTGAAAATAGGTTAAGTATGGGTTTCGTTCTTCTGTTGAACACAGTATAAGATATTTTGAAGAAATCTGGGACTCATTGACTTCCATAAGTATCTTATTTTGTGTTCAACAAGATAAAGAAACTCAAATAGGTTATCTACCAATAAGGACTATTGAAATACTATTAACCTTTTTGCATCAATTTCATTTTCATTGATCTCTAGTGTAACTAATTCAATTATTATTATTATTATTTTTTTAAAACTTAATTTGCCATCTTTCTTTACTTTAACATTTAGCCTTCAAAGGGTTTCAAAAGGCTCATTATATAACTAAAGTGATATTTCACTCCGAACAACAAAAATAAAACAATTATCCTATCTTTACTCACCCTCATGTTTTAAATCTTGAATATGGGTTAAGTATGAAAGCTGGGGCTCATTAACTTTCATAGTAGAAAAAAACTATGAAAGCCAAAAAGTCCCAGCAAAAAAATACTACAGAAGTCAAAAAATGCCAGTAATCTGCATTTTTAAAATATCCTCTTTTGTGTTCAACAGAGGAAAGAACTCAAATAGGTTTTCAACAAGTAAAGAGAAAGTAAATATGAGGTAATTTTCATTTTTGTGTGAACTATCTCTTTAAGAAGACTACTACCAATAAGGACTATTAAAATACTTTTAAACCTTTTTGCATCGATTTCATTTTCATTGATCTCTAGTGTAACTAATTTAATTATTATATATATATTTTTTAATTAATTTGCTATCTTTCTTTACTTTAACATTTAGCCTTCAAAAGGTTTCAAAAGGCTCATTAAATAATTAAAGTGATATTTCACTCCAAAAAAACAAAAATAAAACAATTATCCCATCTTTACTCACCCTCATGTGGTTTTAAATCTTGAAAATGGGTTAAGTATGAAAGCTGGGGCTCATTGACTTTCATAGTAGAAAAAACTACTATGAAAGCCAAAAAGTCCCAGCCAAAAAATACTACGAAAGTCAAAAAATGTCAGTAATCTGCATTTTTAAAATATCCTCTTTTGTGTTCAACAGAGAAAAGAAACTCAAATAGGTTTTCAACAAGTAAAGGGAGAGTAAACGATGAGGTAATTTTCATTTTTGTGTGAACTATCCCTTTAAGAAGACTTCTACCAATAAGGACTATTGAAATACTTTTAACCTTTTTGCATCGATTTCATTTTCATTGATCTCTAGTGTAACTAATTTAATTATTATAAAAAAAAAAATAAACTTAATTTGCTATCTTTCTTTACTTTAACATTTAGCCTTCAAAAGGTTTCTAAAGGCTCATTAAATAATTAAAGTGATATTTCACTCCCAAAAAAAACAAAATAAACAATTATCCCATCTTTACTCACCCTCATGTGGTTTTACATCTTGAATATGGGATAAGTATGAAAGCTGGGGCTCATTGACTTTGATAGTAGGAAAAAAAATACTATGAAAGTCAAAAAGTCCCAGCCAAAAAATACTACGGAAGTCAAAAAATGTCAGTAATCTGCATTTTTAAAAAATCCTTTTTTGTGTTCAACAGAGGAAAGAAACTCAAATAGGTTTTCAACAAGTAAAGGGAGAATAAACAATGAGATAATTTTCATTTTTGTGTGAACTATCCCTTTAAGAAGACTACTACCAATAAGGACTATTGAAATACTTTTAACCTTTTTGCTTCAATTTCAATTTCAATGTGGGCAAATCTTTTGTGTTCAACAGAGGAAAGAAACTCAAATAGGTTTTCAACAAGTAAAGGGAAAGTAAACGATGAGGTAATTTTCATTTTTGTGTGAACTATCTCTTTAAGAAGACCACTACCAATAAGGACTATTGAAATACTTTTAACCTTTTTGCTTCAATTTCATTTTCATTGATCTCTAGTGTAACTAATTTAATTATTATAATTAAAAAAAAAACTTAATTTGCTATCTTTCTTTACTTTAACATATAGCCTACAAAGGGTTTCAAAAGGTTCATTACATAATTAAAGTGATATTTCACTCCAAAGAAAAAAATAGGTTTTCAACAAGTAAAAGGAGAGTAAACGATGAGGTAATTTTCATTTTTGTGTGAACTATCTCTTTAAGAAGGCTACTACTAGTATGAACTATGTAAATATTTTCACCTTTTGTGAAGCTTCAAGCCCTGTGGTCACATCCTACATTTGTTGCAGGCACCTAAAAAACAGCATTTGTATTCAAAAGAGGAAAAGCATTTGGAGCGACAGTAAATCATGACAGAAAATTTCCTTCAACGGCTCCTTTAAGACTTGGAACAGCGGCAGGGGTCGTCCTGATAGACTCATCAGAAGGTTTGTATGTCCCCTGCAGGGCACGAACAGTAACATGTCACACATTTGCCGTGTGTATGTGCGAGATTAGTTTCCGTAGCCTGAATGGTAACAACGAGTTATAAACCCTTATTGTAGAGAATTGGCTTTAAATGACTTGAATAAATCTGTGTTAAGCAGAGGTTTTGCGGACAGCTCGGACTTCACGTACTATGTAATGGGGTTTTAAAAACAAGTTCCCAGCATGGCCATAAATCACTGTGTGCAATATGTGATAAAGAGAGAGGCCATTTTTTCAAGGTTAATTTTCAGGTTAACACCTCTCTGTTTGCTCCGGCGTGATAGTGTGGGCAAATCTGTTGTCTCGAGGTGAAGAAATGATTAACGTAATGAATGAAGCAAAGAAACAACACGGAAACAGAATGCGACCATTAAAGAAACGCTCTCAGAGGTGAAAGAGCTCATAATAGTGGCTCTCTGTCGCCTCAATGGCTGCGTCCTGCATGTTAAAGGCGGCGCTGCTCGGAGACGTGCTCTTTTGTCTTGACTTTGCTTTTGTAAATGAGGTAATGTTGAAGTGGGGATTTGTGAGGGGATTTGGGGCGGTCTGGGCGGTGGGACGCCTGTGAGGGCAGAGCTGAAGGGAAGTGATGAATATTAAACTGCCGAATGAATGAAAGAATGAGACAAGAAGATGTTCCAGGGGTCATTTTACCACTTGTGTTATTGTCAGTGTGTCATCTGTCTCTTTTACTCGCGTTTACTACTTTCGCAATGAGATAAAAACAAGGAGAAAGTCATACTTTCATTTGCATCATTGCTTGCTGGCATTTTCTGAGGAAGGTATCATTAGTTTATGAGTGGGTGTGAATGTGAGAGTGGATGGGTGTTTCCCAGTACTGGGCTGCAGATAAGGGTATCCGCTGCATAAAACATATGCTGGAAAAGTTGGCGGTTCATTCCACTTTGGCGACCCCTGATAAATAAGGGCCGAAGGAAAATGAATGAATTATATATTGCAAAAAGATGGTTGTGATTTCAAAGGTAAAAAATTATACAATAAAAATCCGTTAGCTTGATAATAGTAAGTTTCCTACGTTTCCCAGAATTCCCTGCATGACACTTCACTTTTTAAAATCTTTTTTGTTGTTGTTGACATTACTATGGTTCTTATGTTTCTCATCAGTTATGCACATTAGATGTTACTTGTAAAGCCTGGTTTATTCTTGACGTGTCCGCTAATTGGCTTGAGTGCACGCGCCGAATGTGATGTCATCGATGTGTTTGCGGAGGTTCGCTTTTTTTTATTTTTTTTGAGACTCAAGCGAAACAGTTCATGCAGCGCCGTGTTTCATTTGAGTTGAATATGAAACACTTTGAATAGATTTAGTCTGAAACAGATATGACTGTACAGACACCTTTATGATCCGTGATCATAGAGATAACCAGATGATCAATAATTCTTGGCTAGAAATAGCAACAGCTGTGGCAATGGAGGAAAGTTTTTGTTAAGAAGAAAAACCTGAGGCATAAGTTTGTTAAAACCAAAAGAGGCCACGGTAAAAGTGGAGACCCAGGTACACAACTACAGAAATATGTTTTTCCACCATTCATAGGTTTTACACTGATGAATATATTACAATTTAGAATTTAAAACAAGTTAATAGCTACAAAACTATAATTAAGAAACAAATTATTTCTTTGATAACTTGAAAGGAATATTTGAACCTATCGGTTTACAATATACTGATGCCCTGTTTTTCGAGGCTTTATTGGTGATAATGGTCAGGAATGTTGGACCATTATTGCTTTTTTAGCATAAGTATAGGACAGAAACTAACCAGACAGTAATGTGTCAATTGTGGAGTGGGCTAAATCTAAAAAAACATCTGTATTTTTTAGTAAGTGTGCTTTTTTTTAAAACTATTATTCTTGCCTTAATAAAAAAATATATTTGTAGAGCAACACATGTTTTGTTGTCATTAATATTTTAATAAACTTTAAGTAAAACTGTCAGATATGAACAAAAGCAAGTGATGCATGAAAGTTTGATAAAAAAAATCTTGAATGGTTATAAAAATCCTTTTAATTATTAAATTACTTTATAAAAACATCAAAAATATTAGTTAAAAAATCTTGAATGATATTAATGATATGACATAGTTCCGAAAACGTCCTACTTCTCTGTTATCCATCTGATTTTACGTTGGGTTTCTTTTGACCGCCCCCTGTTGTTTGAAAGAATATCACAACACCGAACACGGCAAGTATAAAAGCCTTGTCCGCGAAAGTATAAATCTAGTTTAATGTTGGTATATACTGTATAATGGTTACTACAATACTTTAGTGTTGTGTGTTACCACGATGGTGTTTTGTAGTTGTTTGGGCACTGAGCACCTTTTACAGTATATATTAGTATGTTTTTCTACTATGTTTGTGATGAGCATTGGTTCATTATGTGACTTTTTATAATGTGACGAGTTCACACTCACAGATATTTTACTGAATAGGACATGCGTATTTGGCCTGCTGTCCGAGGAAAGGGCTCTAAGCTCAGAAAGACACCTTAACTCGTGTTATTCCCTTTATCAGGAGTTGTGGAGTTGGGGTGGTGGAGGGAAGAATTCGAGAGAAAACAGAAGTATGATGTGTTTGACTATTTATAAAGGTTTGGTCTTGGATAATAGAATGATTGTCAATAATGCATTAGCCTCGTCAAAACTGATCGAACTTCTTCTGAAATTTGTTCAGGAAACATCACCTATGGTTGTGTTTTTGTCTGTGTGAAAAAAGCTATGTTGTGTAGATTTTATTACTTTAAAATATTGGTGTATGAATAAAAATACAGTATTTTAATGGAAAAAATCTGCAGACCACAGCTATTGTTTTTTTATATCAAATTTACAGATTGTTTCACAGTGTAGTTTTTACGTAGAAAATAATAATAATAATTTGTTATTATTATACCCTTATTCAATTTTAAATAAACAGGAAAACTAATTTATGATGAAAATAAATTGTGTTATTATTTTTTGATAAGACTATAGATCATTAGAAAACAATTGTTTTATTATGAAAATTACCCTTGGATTTTAGCCATAGTATTACTTTTAGGTTACTTTACATTATGTTACATTACTTTCCTGCATTACTTTATGCACTTTACTGTTTTTTTCTTTTACATTTTCAAATGAAGATTTAAATGTTGACTGAGTCTAATGTATATGAGTAAGAACAATTCAATGCCTGCTCACTTTTGGCCAAGGTCCAAATTGGACATTCCTATTAAGAATGTCCAATTTTTTGTAACAATTGTAAAATTATTTGTATTTGTATAAACCCCTTTGGTGGAATCTAAATTTACAGTGTGTCTAATCTACATAAAAAGCCACTTTTTAAATGAAGTGCCAAATTAAGTTTTCAGATTCAAAAGCCTTCAAGTGCCATCTGAATTTTGTCCTAAAATGAGTATTTTTCTCAGGCTCCTGTGTGTAAGTTCAGCAACTTCCCTTTTATGGCAATGAATGGAAATGCTCAAGGACAAGCTCAAGGGCTTCTTCAAGGACAGGAGGTCCGAGCTTCCATTAAGGGTACCAAGACATTTTTCATTATTTATTTTTTGTAATCATGACTGTAAGAGAGGGTGAATTTGTGAAATGTATTTTTGTTGCCCTTTCTAGTTAATATAAAGCAAATATAGGTAACACTTTATTTTTATTATGTAGTCCATTTTAGGATTAGTAGAGTGTCTGCTTAATATCTGTTCATACTGCTTCATTAACAGACATTTAACTGACTATAAGAAACATGTAGTATAGGTAAAACTATAATGTTTAGAAATGTGTTGAAAACAAATCTCTCCATTAAACAGAAATTGGGGAAAAAATAAACAGAGGGCTAATAATTCCGGGGGGCTAATAATTCTGACTTCAACTGTATATAATCCATTATTAACATTGATAGTATTGACACAGAATGCAGTGTAAATCACACCTTCCTCTCAGGGTGAGTACCATATTTTTTATACAGAGCTAAATGGAGTTTTTTGGACAGCTTCACATACTATGTAACAGGATTTTACAAACCTTAATCTGGTACTTTATTAAACTGTATTGCTTTAATTAGAATTATTCTTCAAAAGTGGAGAACAAAAACAGTAGAATCCATTATAATCAGTGATACAATCCACAATGAATGCGGTGTAGATCGCTGTTACATCACGCCTCTGCTCTATGGCTCTGGGGGCGAGTAAGACAGAAATTAATCAGATCATATATCTCTCTTCACTGCTGAAAAATCTGACATAAACCAGCATGGAATTCCAAGTTGATCTCAAGAAAAAAACTGAGCTGGCACACAGTCACACCTTTCTACTTCACGCTTTCCACTCATGGCATTAGATTTTTCAGCAGAGATAGACAAATGGGGAGAACAATACAAATACAATACTTAAATTATAATACTTTCAGCTTGCTCTGTTTTCTGGAAGATGCTCATTATACTCAGCCACTTTATTAAGTAGGCTACAACTTTACCTTCAGTATACAGCCTTAATTCTTCAAGGCAAATATTCAAAAAGGTATTGAAAAACATTCCTCAAAGATTGTCCTCGATACTCTCATGATAGGATCACACAGTTGCTGCAGATTTGTTGGCACCACATACCAAAGTTGTTCTATTGGATTGAGATCTGGCAACTCTGGAGGCCATTTGAAGTTATTTAGCTCACTGTCATGTTCCAGAAACCAGTTTGAGATTGTATGAGCTTTCATTATCCTGACGGAAGTAGGCTGTGATCCTACTTAGGTAGGGTGTGGTGTTTTAAAGTATGTATGAAATCAAAATGTACAAAAATGTCAGCCTGGTCTCACAAGGAAACGTAACTATTTTAAGTTTGTCCATTTAGTGGATAATTCATATGAATTCTTACGAGTTTAGTTATACGAAAACGTATCATTTTTAAAAGAAGGCGTGACACCAAACCCCACCTTTAAACCCAACCAGCATTGTTGGATAAGCAAATCATAATAAAATTGTACAAAAAAGATGATACAATTTCATACAAATTAACCACTAAAACAAAAAGTTACAAATTGTCGTGAGATAGCATAGAAAATGGACATGGTTATTCTTAATGTGAATGTTAATTCACTGCAAAAAGAGTTTGTTTTGGTTATCTAATCTGGTTTGGAAAGCCAGTGCTTCTGTTGATGTCCAACTGAGGGATTCCATAGCAACAGTATATTAATAACCTTAACCACTCCCTTCTTACTGTTAATTTGCTATGAGACAATAATGCGCGAAAGAAAGCCCTGCCCCCTACTAAATATTCTTTTTCAGTTGGAAGTAATTCAAGATGCGAAAATAAAATCCATGACAGAATCCATGCTGTTTTCCATTTCTGAGGACTCATCAAATCATTCTCCTACAAGCTCTGGTATCAATCATTCATTCATTCATTTTCCTTGGGCTTAGTCTCTTTATTCGTCAGGGGTTGCCACAGCTGAATGAACCACCAACTTATCCACCATATGTTTTACACAGCGGATGCCCTTCAACTAAGACACCATGTTCAATGACACCTAAATCATCTTACTTTCCCATTCTGATGTTTGATTTGTAATTAAGCAGATTACCTTGACCATGTCATATATATATATATATATATATATATATATATATATAATATATATATATATATATGAATAATAATAAGTAAATAAATTAAAAAATACATTAAAATAGGGAAACTTGTTTAAATTTTGTCAGAAAAAATGGCTAATTCATGCTAATTCATACATACTGAATATTTACTATAAAAACATATGAAGACTTTGGATTTACCACACGATAAACGGCATGTTTGATTAAAAAAAAGTTGGCGCCCATAACATTATTGTATTTTTTAAAATTAATTTATTTTGAAGTGTTTACTTTCATACAAAATGTGATATACGCCATGTTTATTCTGTTCCACGCCAATTTTGCACCGGATGGCTGAAACTCCAGCCTCACCTCCCAGGTTTTACAGCAACACTATGCAGAAGAATAAGAAGGTTATAAACGAATACTAAAGGTCACCGGAGTAACAATATTGATTCCTTAATATATGAATCTTACGTCTTTATAGTTTTCTAAATGTGAAAAAGTATGTTTTTTTATTAATACTGTTAACCATTTTTAATAATGCTCAACTGAATGTATGTAACAAATTAATTAACATAAATGCGGTTTTGAAAGATGAATGCGAGTTAAGGAAAATGTTATTTTGGAATATCTGGGGTCTGATATGATACTTTTATTTATGTTCTTGTTCATTACGAAATTTCGCTTTATTTTTTTAGTTAATTTATAAAATTAACAAGATGACACTTTTGAATTCCTTTTGGGAGCCATGACTAATTGAATGTATTGAGTGTATACGATTAGTATTGACCAAGTTCAGAGGCTGTTGTTGGGCAAGGAAAATGTGGAGTTGGGCAAGTTACTTCCAAAATCTAATATGTTATATATTACATTTTATAGCATTCCTGTCAACATTGGGATGTAAAAATACGGGATACACCCCTCCACACAAAGAAAAATACCATCAAACCAACCCAGAAGAAAATGTGACCCCAAACTCCTTAATCTGTTCATTCATGGTGCATTCGTCAGTCAGCACCAATGAGGCTGATTTACATGACTGATTCAGTGGTTATATAGGAAGGGCGATGGTCAATGCATAGCTTTAATGGAAAATTAAGTGAATGTGGCTGTTTTAATATTAATTTCAATGAGCTTTCCAGCCGATATACAGCAGAAGCATTATTCTCTTGAACAGCTCTTGCTATTATATCACATTTGAGTTTGGGTCTTCGATGCTACTTTCACTTTTCATAGAAATATTAAAAATATGGGAGAAATACGGTAAAATACTTAAAGGGGATGATAGAGGGATATAATGATAAAATAAGTGAGAATTCTGTCAAAAACAGTAGGGTTTTATTGTAATTTTATTGTAATTAGTTACATTGCAATATATTACTGCAAGGGTGTAGAATTAGCATGGACGGAGGGGAGGTGTCCCCGCCAATATCCACAGATTATTAAAATGTCTTGTCTCCACCAATAATTTAATTGCCTTCAAAATATAATAATGCTTTGTCGAAATTTTCCAGCCAGGCTGACTGTGCAAGACTCAGGTGAGACATGGACATAAGCAGCTTCAAAGTGTCAATGACTTGAAGTCAAGTTCGCTACAAGTCCACCATAATAGTAACCATGGAAGTGCAGTTAATAAAAAAATTAGTTTCGATTTTGTCCTTCACCATAATTGTGAAAAAACAACAATCGAGATGAAAGGGTTATTGTGTCGTATGCCTCCACCTTTCCAGAAGTTTGCATTCATTCCTTGTCAAAGTAAAATCATGTAAATTTATTTTTGCACCATAAGACTTGCTTGATGTAATGTTTTTATTACTAATTGTATTTGATGTATTTATTTATTAAATTTTTTTTAAACTGCGAAATAAAACGTGTGCTGTTCTGTTTTCTATGCTCAGAGAAGGAAAAGAATATGGACATGTAAAGTCATCTTTCAGCTGTACATAAATGGCAATATTATACTTGCAAAAATGTGTTCAGATGCGGTGGCAAGTAATTATGCATGAATAAGCCCTCACTAAACGGAAGTCTTTATTAATCTACCTTTTTGTCAGACATTCCTTTAACTTTACATTTTCAAATATGAAGTTACATTTAAATTTTACAATTGGGGGGTTGGTGTCAAAATAAGTCCCCACCAATATCAAAAGCAAATCTACGCTATTGTATTACTGCGTTACTACAAAAAGTAATAGGAATATATTACTGTAATAACATTACTGTTCTTTGTTTTTATCAACAGATTCAATATAAACAATATATTTTATATAGATAAAACTAATTTAATACATTTCAGAGAAAAAAAAAGTGTCATGGCGGAAAAAAAATCTTTTTATAATAAATCAAAATCTGGATTTGACCTTATAATGTAATTCAAACCTAAAGATGCTATGAGAAAGTTTGAAACAGTGGTTTTCATTTTGCTACTTTCTTCATAAAAAAGCCGCAATTATTTACTTAGAGTGATCAAAATGGATTTATAGTGTTTTGGAACCAAACCTTCATATGTTTTTTTTTTAAAGGAGGTGTGTCTGTAAACCAAACCATCATTGGTGGATAAGCAAATTATTAAAATATACAATTGAGATCTTCAAACTCAAACGAATTATCCTCTAAATCAAAAAGTTAACAAAATTCTGTAAGATTGCGTTAGACTACAGGAAATCATTTTACTACAGGAAATGGTATTGGATGGGTTGTCTTAAGTCACAAAAGTTTGTATGCGTGTGTTTGTGTCAGGGTCTATAAGTCACTTTTCTCAACTGAATAGGCTGTGAATCCGCAAGGCTGCAGTTTCTGCTACCCTGGAGATGGGGACAGTTTAGATAAATACATGTATTTTCTGTTCTCATGTCTCAGAGGCCCGACTGACTAAAGCAAGCGGGTCAGAGAGTGTCAGACTCTGGGAGAAGAAATGTTATGCCTGTCTTCTTTCTCTGTCAGTGTGTGTATGTGTTTTACAGCTATAAGCTGATGGGGACACGTCCACTGCTCTGACCTCATTAGCCTCCGCTTGATTAACATTTCAGTGCAGCAAACACGCATACTATCCGCAGCTGACATGTGTGATGCATATTTTGTAAGCCGTTTGTAAATCAGGCTTATTATTGTGAGCTATTTTTGGGCTGCATGCTGAACGTTTGCCAACTTCAGCTTTTATCTGGATTTTGGGTGGAATTCCAGAGAAGGAGGCCGCTTTAACACTTGCGTGAGTTTGTGTTTTCAAGTTCTAAGATTACAAAAGTGGCTGCGCTACAGCAGGAATGCCAGTTAGCAATGTTAGCATTTGCTATTGTGCACTTTTTTTTGCCAAAAATACCTTTTAGCGATTATAACATGTTTTTAAGGCTATCTTTGTGTGTGTTTTTGTGTATGTGTGTGTGTGTGTGTGTGTGTGCGTGTGTGTGTGTTTACATCTGTGTGGGTGTGAAAGACAAGTTTACACCTGAGATGATTATAACACACCTATAGGGGTGCGGGTGGAAAAATATTATGGGTGTTTTCATGCTGGAGCTTTTGTATGGATCCAAGTCCAATTGAGCTCAAACTGTGAAAGTGTTTTTTTTTTTACCCTTGCACGCACAAATACACTACCTGACAAAAGTCTTGTCGCCTATTCAAGTTTTAGAAACAACAAACAATAACTTCCAGTTGATCATTTGGGATTAGAAGTGGCTTAAATGAAAGGCAAAGGCTTCTAGATTACATTTATTTTACCAAATAAAATATGATCATGCCTTGATTTTTAATTATTTAATTAGGACAGTAAGGTCTGACTTTGCTTAGACAAAAGTCTTGTCACATTCCGGAAATAATGTACAGTATAGAATATAAAGTCTTAGTGCAGTGGAAAAAGAATTAATATTGTATAGGACTGCATCCATACATCTCTGCAATGACTCAAATAACTTATTAATAAAGTCATCTGGAATGACAAAGAAAGTGTTCTCGCAGAACTCCCAGAGTTCATCAAGATTCTTTGGATTCATATTCAGCGCCTCCTCCTTCATCTTACCTAGGCATGCTCAATAATGTTCATCCCTGGTGACTGGGCTGACCAATCCTGCAGCACCTTGACCTTCTTTGCTTTCAGAAACTTTGATGTGGAAGCTGAAGTATGAGGAGCGCTGTCCTGCTGAAGAATTTGCCCTCTCCTGTGATTTGTAATGTAATGGGCAGCACAAATATCTTGATACCTCAGGCTGTTGATATTGCCATCCACTCTGCAGATCTCTCGCACACCCCCATACTGACTGTAACCCCAAACCATGATTTTTCCTTCAACAAATTTGACTGATTTCTAGGAGAATCTTGGGTCCATGCGTGTTCCAATAGATATTCTGCAGTATTTGTGATGATTGGGATGGAGTTGAACAGATGATTCACTTGTAAAATCTACCTTCTGCCACTTTTTTAAGCGATGAACTAGAGGTCAAGTTATTATTTGTTGCTCTTACAACTGGGATCAATGACAAGACTTTTGCTAGGTAAGTCTGTTTGAAAATGTAGATAGATAATACTATTGAAAATGTAGTCTTTGAATCGGTAACACTTTATTTTGATGGTCCATTCATAGTGAGTATTAGTAGACTGTGTGCTTAATGTATATTGATACTGCTCCTTCAACAGACATTTGACTGACTATAAGAAACTTTGCAAGTACATGTCAACTTACACTAACTCTAACCCCAACCTAACAGTCTACTTGTAATCTAATGAGAATTCGTTAGCCTGTACATGCAGTGTAACTTAAATTCAAATGGACCTTTAAAATAAAGTGTGACCTTTGAATATCCTAAAAATCTGTGTGGATATTTTAAAGCCTGTTGACACACCAAACTTGCAGCAACAAAGGCCGAATTCCCCTACCTATCTTCTTGCGCAACCGCTGATCGCATTTCAGTAAGACAACTATTGCAACCCGGGCCAAATCATGAGAAAATGAAATGATTAATTCATCGCTTGGCTTGGTCTTCAGGCTTGAGTCGCTTGTTCATTTGTCATGCCATATCCTCAGGAAAGCTGAAGCTCTACAGTTCATACAGGTCAGGAAACAAAAATGATTAATTCACCCCTCTGAGTCTTCAGGCCTGAATCGTTCATTATTTTAATAGTTTACAATCAGTAATATGAATGTAGGGCTGCACGGTGGCGCAGTGTGTAGCACGTTCGCCTTACAGCAAGAAGGTCGCTGGTTCGAGCCTCGGCTGGGTCAACTGGCTTTTTTTGTGTGGAGTTTGCATGTTCTCCCCATGTTGGTGTGGGTTTCCTCCGGGTGCTCCGGTTTCCAAAGTCCAAAGACATGTGGTGCAGGTGAATTGGGTAGGCTAAATTGTGTGAATGAGCGTGTATCTATGTTTCCCAGTGATGGGTTGCAGCTGGAAGGGCATCCGCTGCATAAAACATATGCTGGATAAGTTGGCGGTTCATTCCGCTGTGGCAACCCCAGATTAATAATGGGACTAAGTCGAAAAGAAAATGAATGTGAATGTATTGTTGAATATAGTATTACATTTAGAAGTTATCATGACATTAGCCAAAAAAAGAAACAAAATAAAGTGAAATGAACATATTCTTAAAAAAATCTGTTATGCTCTTTTTTTTCATACATTTGATTGTAACGTAGTATGGGAATCATGCCATGTACCATGTAATGAACCTCTGTTTTCATTACAGTTATCATGTCATGTGACAAAAAAAGAGATTTGAACCCAAAGATTTGTGAGGTGAAGCAAAGATGGCCTGAATTTCTAATTGAAAGAGCCCACAGCTCTGTCATTGGAGATTCAAGTTCCACTTTTAACATATACATCTATTGACTTTCTGTTCAGTTGGTCACTGTTTGCAGTAAATAACAGAAACGGATGAGACATGTATCAAACCAGTCACAAGGTTTGTAACTTTTGTAATACAAAAGTGTAAAAAATCTGGTGTAAACCTTATGTATACAGTCAAGCCTGATATTATTCGTACCCCTGGCAAATTTTGACTTTTTTGTTCAAATTTCAAGAGTTTACACGCTGATGATTGATAATGAAGCCTGTTTAGCATGCTGTCCCGGGAGAAAGCCCAGAGCTCTGGAGATTCTTGCGCCTGGGGCTCCCTCCTGTTTTCATCGTCTGAGCTCAGGTAGATCTCGAGAGCTCCCCCGAATTCGTTTGCTCAGCACTATTCCTTGATTATTAGGGGTTGCCACGGCAGAATGAACCGCCAACTGTACCAGCATATGGTTTTGCGGTGAATACCCAGAACTAAAACACTCATATGCTGTGCCAGTTTGGTTTATTCAATTCACTTATACTGCATGTCTTGGACTGTGGGAGGAAACCGGAGTACCCAGGGAAAACCCACACGAGCATGGTGAGAACATGTAAACTCCACACAGAAATGCCAACAGACCCAGTCAGGACTTAAACCAGTGACTTTCTTGCTGTGAGGCAACAGTGCTAGCCACTGAGTCGCTGTGCCGCCCTGTTCTGGTTTATTCAGGAGGAGGAGCTTTTAACCACAAATTTAAAAAGCTCCTTAAGGGGGAGGAGTAGGGGTGGATGTAAGGATTCATCAAGGCGAAGATGACTAATAAAATCTGTTATTTTATGTGAGTTTGGAGTCGTCTGATTGGTAAATCATTTAATAGCTAATGCGGGACCAGCCGTGGTTAATCATAAGCACGTGATTCTCTTGAAGTCAGTTTATAAATGCTGGACAAGTTGGCGGTTTATTCCGCTGTGGCGACCCCTGATTAATAAAGGGACTAAGCTGAAAAGAAAATGAATGAATGAATGAATAAATTAAATCTAGAAAGTGTTTGCAGACCTCCCTTTTTTCCACATTTTATGTTATAGCATTAATCCAAATTTTAAAAAATTTACTATTTTTCTCAAAATGCACATTTTAATATTAATATAATATATAATAATATTAATAATTCAGGCTTATTCTGTCAACAATGATGGAAGTGAATGTATTTTTTACAAGATAATGTACTTTTGAATTTGTGGTTAAGCATGCAGGCGAATGCACTTACTTGGTATTCTTCACTCGTAAGTTGAATTAGACAAAAGCTAAGTAAATGACTAAAATGTGAATGTGCCCAATCAAGCCATTCGAAAAAACACTTCTTCTTTAGAAGGGGAAGGCTTTAACTTTTTACCTCTCACACAGAGTTTAGCAGTATCTGAAAGAGCAGCAGGTGTATGTGCTTGTCTGAGAGGCATTCTTGACTAAATGCCAAAAGTTTAAAGAGGTCTCTGAAAAGTCCTTCAACAAAACTGAATAGACAGACTTCAAATTTGGCATAAAAAAAAAAAAAAAAAATTGACAAAGAGAAAAGAGACTTCTTTCTCCACCATATGAATAATCAGCCTTTCACACAAATCTATACTACATTGTTCAATTTTCCTAAATTATTTTAAATTCATATTTTATTCTTTCATACATTTTCTGTTTGGCTTAGTCCTTTTATTAGTCAGGGGTGGCCACAAATTATGCATTTCATTTTTAAAACGAACACTACAGGGCTGTATGCTTTTCACGCTTACCAGCTGACCGCTTACCTCCTTATGGACAACTATCCCGCTGTTACCAGTTTGTCTAGTTAGCTCGCCATGTACGTCGGTGGACTTGAAACGCAGAGAGGAGTTGACCACGACGACGGGGTTTGAGTCTGGTGAAGAATGGTTCCAGAAAGCAGGTAAAACAAAAACAGAATCAAAAAACTAAAATAAAGAAGTAAATAACAGGGTGAGAATGTGGCAAAATGTGGTAAAAATCAGGCGAGGGCTTTTCTTTTTTTAGATTGCTTTTTAAATTGTTGGTTAGATTTAGGGAAGTGGGTGGGCAGGTCAATTGGTGCTTTTGAAAACACTGTCGGTTGGGTTAAGGGAAGAAGGAGGGTGGGTCAGTCGATCGGTCAGTCTGTTATTCCGTCAGTCAAACAGTCAGTCAACAGCAGCCTCTGGGGGATTTACGTGAAAACAGCAGGATCGAATGACACTCGCAAGAGAAATTTGAGATCTTAAAAAGCCTACACAGTGGCCTCTGATGGATTCGCGAAATCGAAAACTGCAAAAACTTGGACATATTTGGCGCTCTCCAGAAATGTTTATAGAGGTACATTTTCAGAACGAGCCTGGGTTGAGTAGTTTAGTTAAGTATCACATACTCTGAAGATTACGGTTTTGTTGCTACATTATTTTTTTTTTTGGTTAGTTAGTTTACTAGGTTGGGGTTTAGTTTGTGTTATGAAGCGGACAGGAGACAGAGGTAAGGAAACGTTAGGGTGTTTATTAAATGACAACAAGGAGCACATGAAGGATAGCCAGGAGGATCAGGAATGATGTTGGGGTCTTTTCCTCCGTGGCTGGGTAACAGGAATACACGAGGATGGACAGCACACACCAGATACAGCTGACAGAGGATGACACAGACTTGGAAGGACTGGAAGACAGGACGATTCGGGTGGACCAGGAAGACTAGGAGGAATACAAAGAGAACAGGTAAGTAAAGCGTTTGTTTTAGCTGAGGATGACTACGCTGAGTGGTCGCTCAGTTGTCCGCTTTCGTCGAGACGAGCCCGGACAATGAGCGACTGGAGTGCTGTGCTTTTATCTGGTGCTCGTGAATGTGATGCAGCTGTGTGCTCATTAGAAGTCAGGTGATGGTGATCTTCGTGAGTGGGGATCGTGAGAGCCTGACCAATCCGTGACAGTACCCCCCTCCCCAGGGCCCGCTCCTGAGGGCCGACACCTCCGACGCCGTGGTGGTCTCCCTCTGCCTCTAGGCGCTGGGAACTCAGGGTGGCTCTCATGAAACTCCACCATGAGACTAGGATCGAGAATATCAGCTCTGGGAACCCATGTCCTTTCTTCGGGGCCGTACCCTTCCCAGTCCACCAGGTACTCCAACTGGCCACCACGACGTCGGGAACGCAAGATCTCCTTCACTGCGTAGACGGCTCCTTCTTCTAGGAGCAGTGGAGGAGGGGGTTCCTCTTCGTGGTCAGGCTCTGTGGAGGGAAGAACAGGATCGTGATAGGGTTTCAGGAGTGATACGTGGAATGTAGGGTGAATACGGTAGTGAGAGGGTAATTGTAGTTTGTAGGTGACGGGGTTAACCTGTTCCACGATGGTGAAGGGACCAACAAATCGGGGACTTAACTTGCGAGAGGGCAGTCGCATGCGTATGTCCCGGGTGGATAGCCACACCTTTTGTCCGGGTGTGTATCTGGGTTCTTCAGACCTTCTTCTATCGGCGGTTACCTTGCTTCGACGGACTGCCCTCTGCAGATGTTGATGAGCCTCGTCCCAGACTCTCTCGCTCTCCCGGAACCAGTGATCCACTGCGGGGACATCAGATGGTTCGCCATCCCAGGGAAAGAGCGGTGGTTGGAAGCCCAGGACGCACTGGAATGGCGTGAGTCCGGTGGAGGGTTGCCGCAGTGAATTTTGGGCATATTCTGCCCAGCCCAAATACTGGCTCCAGGAGCTCTGGTGACCACTGCAGAAGGTCCTCAGGAACCGTCCCACCTCCTGAATCTTCCTCTCTGTCTGCCCGTTGGTTTGGGGATGATATCCAGAAGAGAGGCTGACGGCCACACCTAGGAGCTTGAAGAAGGCTTTCCATAGACGTGAGATGAACTGTGGACCTCTGTCCGACACAATATCTTCTGGAATACCAAATGACCTGAAGACTTGATTAAAGATATTGTCGGCTGTTTCAAAGGCTGTGGGAAGACCTTTCAGAGGGATTAGTTTGACAAACTTTGAGAATCTATCTACGATGACTAGAATACAGGTATTACCTTCTGACGAGGGGAGGTCAGTGATAAAGTCCACTCCTAGGTGTGACCAGGGACGGTTCGGAATCGGCAAGGGATGGAGCTTTCCAGCGGGTAGATGACGTGGGCTCTTGGATTGGGCACAGTCCTTACAGCCCTGAACATATTGCCTCACATCCCTTGCCATGTTTGGCCACCAGAATCGTTGGGATACTAGCGAGAGAGTATTGTTGATCCCTGGATGTCCAGTGCCTAGCGAGGTATGTAAGGAGTGGATCAGATCTACCCGGTGTTCAGGTGGTATGAACTGCCGATGAGGAGGGCATCCCGGCGGAGCAGGGGCTTCCGGAGTGGCAACGACTGGAGGAGCGTTCCAGGTGATCGGACAAATGGAGATGTGTTCGGGAAGAATCTTCGTTGGGAGTTCTTCATGATCGTGATGCTCGTGTAAACGAGAGAGAGCGTCTGCTCTTAGATTCTTGGGTCCTGGACGATAGGAAATGGAGAAATCAAAACGTGAGAAGAAAAGTGACCATCTGGCTTGACGTGGACATAGTCTCTTGGCCTCTTTGATATATTGGAGGTTTTTGTGATCTGTGATCACCTGGAACGGATGTTTGGCTCCCTCCAACCAGTGACGCCACTCCTCCAAGGCTAGCTTGATTGCTAGAAGCTCCCTGTCTCCTATGCTGTAATTCTGCTCCGCCGGGCTCAACTTCCGAGAGAAATAGGCACAGGGATGCAGTCGGGGCGGTGTATCATGATGTTGGGATAATACTGCCCCGACGCCGGTGGTGGATGCGTCCACTTCCACCACGAAAGGAAGATTTGGGTCAGGATGAGTCAGGAGTGGGGCCCTTGTGAACTCCTTCTTAAGAAGGCGGAAGGCTGCGGCTGCTTCTTTGGTCCACTCCAGTCCTTTGGGTTTACCCTTGAGGAGATTAGTGAGAGGTGATGTAATCCTGCTGTAGTCCTTGATCAAACCGTCTATAAAAGTTAGCAAACCCAAGAAACCTCTGGAGCTCCTTAATGGAAGTGGGTTCTGACCAGGATAGAACAGCCTCAATTTTCTTCCCATCCATACGTATACCGGTTTGGTCAATGATGTATCCCAAGAAATGAATCGACTTCTGGTGGAATGAGCATTTCTCCGCTTTGAGGTAGAGGTGATGTTCTCTCAATGTGTGTAGGACCTCCGCAACGTGTTGGCGATGTTCGGCCTCACTCCGGGAGTAAATGAGGATGTCATCTATGTACACTATTACAAAGTGGTGAAGAAACTCCCGGAGGACTTCATGAATGAAGTTTTGGAATACGGAGGGGGCGTTGACCAGACCGTAAGGCATGACCTCATATTCATAGTGGCCAGTAGGGGTCACGAATGCTGTCTTCCATTGGTCCCCCTCACGTATTCTTATCAGATTATACGCGCTGCGGAGGTCCAATTTAGTGAAGACTTTAGCTTCTCGGAGCTGTTCCAAAGCGGCTGGTACCAGAGGAAGGGGATATCGGTATTTTACTGTACCGTTATTTAGGACCCTGTAGTCGATGCATGGACGCAGCCCTCCGTCCTTCTTGGCCACAAAGAAGAAGCTTGAGGCGGCTGGTGATTTTGAGTGACGTATGTACCCCTGACTCAGAGCCTCCCTTATGTAATCTTCCATTGCCTGATTCTCTGGAAGCGAGAGCGGGTAGATCCTACCTCTTGGCAACTGGGCATCTGGAACTAGGTCGATCGCGCAGTCCCATGGCCGATGCGGCGGTAGCTGGGAAGCTCTCTTGGGGCAGAAGACATCATGAAAGGAGCTGTACTCCTTAGGAATGTGGATAGACTGCTTCTCAGGAGGACTCTCGACCGATGTTGTAAACAAAGAAATGGGGGTTCCGACCTTGAAGAGGGAGATTTGGAAAACAGGTAGGTGTACATCCAGATCCCCATTTCTTTATCTCTCCTGTGCCCCAAGAGATGATGGGATCGTGCTTCACCAGCCACGGGCGCCCTAGAATGATGTCCATATTTGCACCCTCCAGAACCAGAAATTGAATCCTCTCTTGATGTAACAACCCCACTTGAAGAAGGATGTCTTCGCATTGTCGATGGATACGGGTCGAAGATCGAGTGCACTGGGTTATCGGTTGTATCTGGTATATATGCGAGGACGCCTCAGTACGTAGGTGGAGTTGACGACAGAGGGATTGGGAGATGAAGTTCCCTGCTGACCCGGAGTCGATGAGGGCTGTGACAAGGAGAGAAATAGAGGCAGTAGTTATTTGTACGGTGGTAGTAAGTGGTTTACATTGTTCAATATTCGTACTGAATACACTCACTGAAGTCCGAATGGGACGAAGGGGACACTCCATACGGGTTGTGTCCACTGACACCGCAGTATAGACACAGACCCCGGGTCAGCCTCCTCTGTCGTTCCGCTGATGTCAGTCTTCCAGACTCTATTATCATGGGTTCTGGTTCTGGAGAGGCTGTTGACTCAGGCGATTGGAGGAGTGCAGACGAGGGGGTGATGGTGTCCTGTTGATAGGAACGGAGACGATCGGAACATCGGAGAGAATGTTGGATGAATCTCTCCAGACCCATAGTATCATCTAATGTGGCCAGCTGGATTCGGAGAGTGGGTTCCAAGCCGAGCCGGTACGTGGTCAACAACGATCTCTCATTCCATCCACTTGCAGCTGCTAGAGTGCGAAACCGGAGAGCATATTCCTGTGTAGATAGAGTACCTTGCTTTAGATGATACAGCTGCTCTCCAGCGGCTACTTCCCCATCAGAACGTCCAAACACCTCTTTGAAATACTCCGTGAAGGTAGTGATGGAATTCATGACCGGCCCGGCTTGGTTCCAGATCGTCTCAGCCCATTTAAGTGCAGGCCCAGAGAGTAGTGATACGATGTAGGCGATCTTTGACTTATCTGTGGGATATAGAGAAGGTTGCATTTCGAATATGAGGGAACATTGTAACAGAAAACCATTGCACTCCCCCGCTCCGCCTGAGTAGGGCGCTGGTCGGGCCATGGGACTGGAAGGAAGGGCCGAAGAAGAAACTGTGGAGGCGGAAGTGCTCGGTGCTGGTGGTGCGTTGGAAAGTGGAGCTGGTGGCTGTAGAATCCGCTTCAACTGGTCCACCAGCTCTTGAAAGTGATCGGGGGTGCTCATGTTGTCGTCGTTATTGGTCCGGGCTTCTGTTATGAAGCGGACAGGAGACAGAGGTAAGGAAACGTTAGGGTGTTTATTAAATGACAACAAGGAGCACATGAAGGATAGCCAGGAGGATCAGGAATGATGTTGGGGTCTTTTCCTCCGTGGCTGGGTAACAGGAATACACGAGGATGGACAGCACACACCAGATACAGCTGACAGAGGATGACACAGACTTGGAAGGACTGGAAGACAGGACGATTCGGGTGGACCAGGAAGACTAGGAGGAATACAAAGAGAACAGGTAAGTAAAGCGTTTGTTTTAGCTGAGGATGACTACGCTGAGTGGTCGCTCAGTTGTCCGCTTTCGTCGAGACGAGCCCGGACAATGAGCGACTGGAGTGCTGTGCTTTTATCTGGTGCTCGTGAATGTGATGCAGCTGTGTGCTCATTAGAAGTCAGGTGATGGTGATCTTCGTGAGTGGGGATCGTGAGAGCCTGACCAATCCGTGACAGTTTGGTTGTTTTGTTATTTTTATTTCTTTGTTTTGGCAACACTCCTGTTTTTAGCTTGATTCGGTCATTTAAATTGCATTACAAATTCATATATTCATTGTTTAATATTGTTAAATAAATTGTATTTTTGTTTTACATATACGTTTGTGATTTCCCTTATTTTCACCCAGCACAAGTAGAAACTCACTTAATGTTACGTCTCATCCACTATACCCTGCAGGTACAGTACGTGTACATGATGTTGTATTGACGTTGTACCCCAACGTACCCCTACGTCACAGGAACATTGGATTTTGATTGGAAATGAAAATCGTGTTGACGCCAGAACCCAATGTCAGGCTGACGTCAATGTCCAATGTCCAACCGAAAATCAACCATATATCAATGTCTAATCATGTTACACCTTGACGTTGTGTGGATGTTACAACTATGACATCTATCAGAAATTGGATTAAAGCGTAATTTGACGTCGTTATTGGATGTCAAAATATTGTTGTCCTTAGACGCTGGCTAGACATTGAATTTTGGTCACCTGACATCATGACCTAAATCTAACCCAACATTAACGTCTTATGATGTTGTGAGCCCGCTGAGTAACAACATAAACAATTAACACTGTACCTTTTAACATTCACAACTCCATCAATTCAGACAACATTGCTAACAAAACTATTAGAAATGGAGCTCAAACCAGGACAAACAGCCTCTCTCCAACATTGTCTGTCACGTCTTAAACAATTGAGCGAAAATAATTCAAATTCTAACTTAACCTCCTATCTTAACAAACCATACATCAACTGAAAGATTATTTATTTACCCTGTATACATCTCATGACAAAAAATAAATGTACACTTATGGCTGGTTTTGTGGTAAAGGGTCATATATATCCATCCATTATACCATCAGTAAAACAACAGATTTAATGTTGGCCTAAAACTTTTGCCCAGTATTGGATATTTCCTCAACAATCATATTTTGTGATCTTTGCCTTAAACAAGCAACATTAAAAATCCAAATGAGTTTGATTATTAACTCAGCTACCAAATAGTGCAGTAAAGACAGCTACACTGGACCACATTAAAACCCATTCTCCACACTTTGGCTGAAAACCTGCACAGAAAATGTCAAAAAAAGTGAGGGCCTTTTGTTCGGGACAGCTGATCAATACCGTTTTCAGGAAATGTGTGTGCGCGAGAGTGAATTATGATCTCTGTACATCACACTCTGTCAGTGCCTAATGCACCCTGACACCCACACATCCATACTGATCTCTTTATCAGTGCGAGAGAGACAGAGAGAGAGCATTGTGGGTTTTTCTCCAGAGAATTGAGGCTCTATTGTGGGTTTAAATCGACGTTGTTCGGACCCCTGAGAGTTTTTTAACCCCCACACAAAGTGGCTCTCATTAGCATGTGAACGGGAGGGTGGCAGGGTCTCTTTATGGACTGTTTGCAAAGATCCCAGCCCCCCTCACTCCCCCGTCTTCGAAACACTGGCCTGCTGGCACTCACATGGCTCTGTATGGGAATGTGCCCTAGTAGCATTCACACAACCACATTTGTTCACTACGCCGTTTCCTCCCCTCAGCGGCAGAACTGTCCGTCTCTTTCTCTCCGTGTGTAGGAGGTGAGGGTTAAATATGTTTTGTTTTGTAAGAGGTCAGAGTGTAACACATAAAGGTCTTCTCTTTACCAGGGACATCTGGTTGCTAGGTGAATAGACCTGCAGCTAAAAACAGTCGTCTGCGGTTTTAAACGTATAATGACTCCAGAATTAGATGCAAGTTCAAACATTCATGCTTCAAAAGACCAGAAATGTATGTTACCTTGGCAAAAACACACTCGTACAACCTAGTTCTCAACGGGAAACAAATAGGGATACAAACCCATGACAATACCACTAGTTCATTCCAAAACATTTGTTCCAAATAGTCTCTTAATTTAGTTTAATTTAGACTTCTACTGTACCTTGTAAAATAATTCCAACCAGACTGATCAGAAACCTTTGGCTAATCTTTGATGACCAGGTGAGCTTCAAAGACCACATTATAAAGGCATCAAGGTCATACTGGTTCACTTTGAACCTCTGGAAGATCAGGCTTTTCCCAATGCCAAGAATATACTGTATAATTTAAACAGAATTACTGTTCTTTTCACATTATAGTTGTATCTGGATTATACCATTTTGTTGAGGCTGTTTGTACACTACCCAAAAGATCTGCTACAGAGGGTCACGGATCCATCACAAGTCCAGAAATTCACAATGCTAAAATTCTCAAGGGCATTAGCTACAGCACGGAAAATAAGTATTGAACATGGCATGTTTTTTCCTGGGAATAATATTTTTAAAGGAGCTGTTGACATGGAATTGAACCAGATTTTGGTAAAAACCCAAACAATACAACTTAAAAATCAAACAAAACAAAAAAAAATCTAAAACATGTGTAATAACACTGGAATGACACAAGGAGAAAGTACTGAACTACTGAACATATTTAGTATTTTATATAAAATGCTTTTTTTGGTGATGGCAGCTTAAAGATGCCTTTTATATGAAGAATGAAGCCACGTGAATTGCTCAGATGTGAGTTTTTCAGACTTCAACAGAGTGTAAAAATCTTGATGACGTCTATCAAATCTGATCTTTAATTTGAATTTTCAATTGGATACAAGTCAGGTGATTGGCTGGGCTATTCTACAGCTTGATTTTCTTTCTCTGAAAGCATTTGAGAGTTTCCTTGGCTGTGTTTTGGATCATTGTCTTGCTGAAATGTCCACCCTGGTTTCATCTTCATCATCCTGGTAATGTAGATGTTGGACTGAAGCAGTTAATATTAATTTACAATGAAGAAGGGCAGAGGGTTGCTGAAGAACTACTGAGAGATTTCAGCTGCTGTCTGGGCTTTCACTGCCTTTCTACACCTTCCTTTCTTCATGTGTTCAGTACATTTCCTTTCATCATTTCATCTAATTGTTCATAACTTATTTTGTAAACTAAATAATTTGTTTTCTTCGCATATATAAATTTCTTTGGTTTTTACCAACATCCGGGGAAAAAAAGTCAACGGCACTTTTAGAAATTTGTTTTCTGAGAAAAATGGTGACATGTTCAATACTTATTTTCCCACTGTATGTCAGGTATGTGATCAAGCACCATTTTGTTTCAGATTTTTGTCAGGAATTTATGTGTAGATTTTGTGAGTAATTTCTACAAAACTGAAATACACTGCAATAAAAAGTTGACTTAATTTAAAATTTTAAGGCAACAACTGCAGTGGCGGTACTTGGGTTAAAAATTGAGTCAACTCAAAAAATCTATGAAAATTTTGAAGTTTCCTTTTTATTTTTTTGTACATTGTGTACCTGGCTAACTAAGCTTGAGGTATAACTTAACTGTTTGGGCCAGTTCCCAACTTAGCTTAAGCCAAGACTATACGCCTTTACTAAAAAGTGATTAATTACTTTACTTCAAAAAAGTGTGTAAACCCGTTGGCTTAAAAGCAAAAAGTCGACTTTACTTAAAAAACGTGAGTAAACCCATCTGAAACTGTCAAGTTAACTTTGCTTAATTTTTTAATAAATATGAAGACAGTTAATTTACTTAATAATTTTAAGACAACAGTTTTACTCACTTTTCAGGTAAAGTCAACTATTTTTAAAGTAAATTCAACTAAACACTTTATACAAATAAGCAGCTGTAATGAAACTGACTTAGAAAAACACATTACTGGTGTGGATCTTGAAATATTCTGTCACTGATATATATATATATATATATATATATATATATATATATATATATATATATATATATATATATATATATCTTTTTTGTTTATATAACTGCAAGGGGGTCACAATGGCGCAGTGGGTAGCACGATCACCTCACAGCAAGAAGGTCGCTGGTTTGAACTTTGGCTGGGTCAGTTGGCATTTTTGTGTGGAGTTTGCATGTTCTCCCTGTGTTCACATGGTTTTCCTCTGTGTGCTTTGGTTTCCTCCACAAGTCCAAAGACATGTGGTACAGGTGAATTGGGTAGGCTAAACTGTCCGTAGTGTATCTGTGTGAATGAGAGTGGATGGGTGTTTCCCAGTAATGATTTGCAGCTGGAAGGGCATCCGCTGCATTTAAAAAAAAACATATGCTGGATAAGTTAGTGGTTCATTCCATTGTGGCGACCTCAGATTAATAAAGCTACTAAGCCTAAAAGAAAATTAATGAATAAATGAATAACTGCAAGTTAGTTTTACATGCAATAAAATCTAGGACTAGCTTTAAGCATTGTCCTTAAAACCAGGGGTTTATTTTAAATCCAAAGTATTGTAATGGTCTTCTGCTTGGATGTTCAACACATACAATCAAATCTCTTCAAATGATTCTGAGCACAGTAGCATGACCGGTCTTTATTTAGCCCAAGAAAGCCTGTCTGTAATTCTCTTCATTAGATGCTGATCACTGCTCGCATCGAGTTAAAGACTTTGATGCTTGAGTGGAATGACAACCTTGAAGTATTCAAGAAACAGCTAAAATACATCTCTTCCATGAAACCTTAATTGTTTATTGTAGAAGTGAACTCTTTTTTTGATTCATTCATGGCAATAAGTATTTTGTTGTATTGTGTCACAGTGGTCGACGACGAATACCATGTGCGGCAAGCTTCACAACATTTCTACAGAATGACTAGTATGCTTGATTTTTATCAGTCCTCCATATAACAGCTAAAAGGGATAATGTTAAGTTTTTATTTAAGCTTAAGTAAATCAGCATACTATCATCTCTAAAACACTGCTAAAATTAGATGCTTTGGTTCCAGTGAGGCTTTAGAGATCATGCTTTTATCACCAGCAGGGTGGATTACTGTAGAGGCTTCTTCACTGGCGTTCCCAAAAAAGACAGTCTGGCAGTTGCAGCTCATCCAGAACCAGAAAATCAGAGCACATCACACCTGTCCTCAGGTCTTCAGAATAGATTTTAAAGTATTATTGCTTGTCTTTAAATCACTAAATGGCCTAGGACCTCAATACATTACAGATATGCTCACTGAATACAAAACAGATCTTTAGTATCAAATAAACTAGAAATTTTAAGAGTTCAGTTAAAGCAGGGCGAGTCCGCCTTCAGCTACTATGTCCCCCGCTGCTGGAATCAGCTTCCAGAAATGATCAGATGTGCCCCGACATTAGACACATTCAAATCAAATATTAAAACACATCTGTTTAGCTGTCCTTTTACTGAATGAATGAACATCTCTCCATCCATCCATCCATCCATCCATCCATCTATTGATAGGGATAGATTTTTTATGAAAAGCTGACAAGTCAGTACAAAAATTGTAGGTTAGGTAGCCATTGTTTGTGTACACTCTTGTTTCAGAAAATCAGCTCCACCTTCTCGATGACATAACACATTATTAAAGGATTGGTCTGGAACAACGTGAAGTCTGACTTGTTTTTTTTTAAAAGTGTTTTCACACCTGTCTTGTTTGGATTGATTGAACTGAACTCAAGTTCATTTCCCTCTTTGGTGAAAATCATTTCAATAGTGCACTTGCACTCCCACGCTCCCTCTGAAAGTAACGTCACTGCGAGGGGTAGGTTTTATTGTTGGAATAAGTGTAAATGTTAATAGCACATGTGCCTGAGACTGCAAGCCTGTTTGCAACCAGACCTTTCTTGATCTTTTTGACAGGTATGAATACAGCAATTGCACTCTTATGTACATCAAATAAAAGACTGAGACTGAGTTGAAGAGGGGCTTTCAGTCCGCTTGCAAACTAATTGTGGTACGGTTTGTTTAAGGTTGACTTTAGGTTAGCACTCCTTCTCATACTTCAGCCTCCATATCAAAGTTCCTGAAAGCAATGAACGTCAAGATGCTCTAGAATTGGCCAGCCCAGTCACCAAACATGAACATTATTGTGCATGTTTGGGGTAAAATGAAGGAGGAGACATTGAAGATGAATCCAAAAGAATCTTGATGAACTCTATGGGTCCTGCAAGAAAGCTCTCTGTGCCAATCAAAATGACTTTATTAATAAGTTATTTGAGTCATTGCACTATGCAGTGGATGCAGTCCTCCAAGCTCATGGGAGTCATACACAATAATAATTATTTTTCCACTGCACCTTGACTTTATATTCTATACTGTACATTATTTCTGTTAAATTACAAGACTTTTGTGTAAGCAAAGTCAGACCTTACTGTCCTAATTAAATAATTAAAAATCAAGGCATGATCATATTTTACTTTGGTAAAATAAGCAGATTCTAGAGACCCTTGTCTTTCATATAAGCCACTTCTGATACCAAATCATCAACTAGAAGTCAAGTTAATGTTTGTTGTTAAAACTTGGATAGGCAACAAGAATTTTGTCAGATAGATAGATAGATAGATAGATAGATAGATAGATAGATAGATAGATAGATAGATAGATAGATAGATAGATAGATAGATAGATAGATAGATAGATAGATAGATAGATAGATAGTGTAAAACACAGAGCAGTTTTCAGACCAAAGCTACAAAAGCTATATGATATTCACACAATATGTCTCATTGCCTAACTGTATAATGGCTGATGCAGCTTTTAGTCATTTATCAAATACTATCAGACCCATCGTTACTTACAGGATACTGCCCTGTACAGTTAACTTCCTGCACTAATCCTGTGGTCAATGACCCAATGATGATAAAGGAGTACAGTAATTTTCCTCTACATGAATCACCAGTCTGCGATTTGAACCAATCATATTCATTAGAGGAGCAATTCTTAACCCGTTCCTGCTTGTCAAGAGTCTATCGTCAACAAAACACGAAATTAATCTCTTCTCATGGCTTGGTTTGTCTTTGGTAAAAACAAACAAAAAAAATATACAGCACATACTCTCCTGAGCTCCTGTGATATTTTGAGAACTCTCTCCCTCTTGCTCGCTCTTCCTCTCAGTGCTACAGTCCCTATTATTGATCACCTGTTCAGGAGTACATCTGAACTTGGCTTCAGAGATGGAGCAGATATTGCAAAGAAACTCAAAAAGAACACTTTAGCAAAAATAAAGAGAAAGGATTTAGGACATATTATATCTTCCACAAAACGGGTTCTCTCAGGTTATTAAAGGATTCAAGCGTGGGTGTGTTTGATCTATTTTATTTTTATTTTTGAGGGGGGGAAGTTCCCTGGTTTTTAACCTCAAATCCACATTTATAGGAAGAGTGACTCATGCATTTACAGACTGACACTCGGCATGATGAAGCTGTTTTGCTCATTCTGGTTCAGTCTGCTTGTATATGAGTGTGTCAGTCTTAACATTGAACAGATGGAGTCAGCAAAGACAGATACTCCACCCTCATGTCTTACTGCACGCCTCCTGCAGACGGGCCTATACATGAGCCATTGTCTCTCAGGGTAAAGCTGTCAGATGCTTGAGGTAAATCATAGGTTATCTGTTATCACAAAGACAGAGTGCTGCCACAGTACCATCAAATCTGTGTGTGTGTGGCGCTCAGCAATGACCTTCAGCACTGTGTTCTGGATCAACATACTGGACATAATCCAGCTTTTAAAGTAATATTCCAAGTTAAGCTTTATTGACAACATTTATGGCATAATGTCGATTATGAATAAAATTAAAAAAAGCTAAACAAAAGTCGATGGTGCAGTAAGGCACTTAAGGTGAAACTAAATTCTGTGCAGTCTGTATTTTCTGTTAATTGGTTCAAACAAAAATGAGTCTTTTAGATGATTGAAATAATCCTTTTGTGATTTTTATTTTTCAAATGCAAGATCTCATGACACTGGAGAACAAAACTAGTCATGAGTGTCAATTTATTTCAATATCTGGAAATTGAGGGTTCAAAAAAAAAATCTAAATAGTTATTGTCCTTGACAGGAAATTTGTTATGGGCATCACCATATTGCTATATTGCATATTGCTTTACAATAAAAACAGTACAAAATACAGTAGTCACAATAGTAATATGTGGCATTGTAATAATAATAACTGAAACAGTTACAAAGGATTTCTTGTATCGGTTCAACCTACACTTAGGGACTCTATGGGCCCTATCATACACGCGGCGCAATAAGGCGCAAGACGTGTTTGTCCTGACGTGTTGCTATTTTCAGACCAACGCAACCTTAATTTTCCCATTTTCCGCCATGTTGTTTAAATAGTAAATCCATTTCGCCACTTTGCGCATTCATGGGTGTTCCGGTCTAGAAAAGAGGTGTGTTAAGGCACATTGACTAGTTTACATGGACATCAGTAATCGAATTATAAACAGGAAAATTAAGGTTGCGTTGGTCTGAAAATAGCAACACGTCGGGACAAACACGTCTATCACCTTATTACGCCCGGTGTATGATAGGGCCCATAGAGTCCCTAAGTGTAGGTCGAACCAATACAAGAAATCCTTTGTAACTGTTTCAGTTATTATTATTACAATACCACATATTATTTGCCTTAATCAAATTAAGACAATAATAAGACTAAGTTGTTTACATGAGTTGCTTTTTGAATGTTTCTTTCATGATCCTGTTTTACATGTTATAGCACATAATTAGATTAAAGTCATTGCGTCACCGTGCTATCCACGTTTCCTCCGGAGTTTCATGTAATTTTGGGTGTTTCATTATTAATTTGTCGACTTTAACTGCGGTTTGGCACTTTCACTTTCATTTGGGCATGCCCCCCATGACAAACAAGATATTGGATGCAACTATGAACTGCTGGAAGAGTGTTGTTTTAATGGAAGCTGAATGGAAGGAAAAAAAACTCCACATTTCACGACGCAGGTTCTGTGGTCTACACTGACTGGGTAGGTGCAAAGAGTGTCGTATGTGTGTGTGTGTGTGTGTGTGTGTGGACTATCCTTTCGCAAAACGCGGCGAAAAGCCCTACATGACGGTAATAGTTCGATTAAGGTGTTTACATGTCTGTACTGCACTTTAATAATGCGACTAAAATCGGCATACCCCACACGTTTTAACTCGTTAGTTTGATTTAGTTTGATAATGACCTTAATCTGATTAAATTAATCAAAAATCACTATTTATATGGTAGACTCTTAATCAGAGTATCGTCTTAATCGCATTAAATCGAATTATTGGTGTCCATGTAAACGTAGTCAATGTTGGTGTGTTGCTGTTTTGAGGAACTAAAATAGACTGTGCAATAGACCAGCTGAAAGCAGGTCTTAAGTCCAGCGCAGATCGCGTTAGTTGTGCGCCTCGCTTACACATTGCTTAATACACAGAGGATGTACAGCAATATGCAAATATCTTTACAAATGAAAAATAGTTAAAGGATTAAAATATTACAAAAAAATATTATTTTCTACTTAAATATAAAAACCACTGCCTCCATGCCTTCTTAATCTCGGGGGGCCTTTTTAGTTTATTCATGACAACTTGCTTTTGTATAATGTTATTATTAGTAGTAGTGTTATTTATTATATGCATATTTATATTTGTTTGATTAAAAACGAGCTTAGATTTGCCCACCTGTCAGGTTTTGGACCATATGGGGCACAGCATGTGTGTTTGAATATTTTTTGACCACTCTTCATTGTTATTGTTCATTTATTTGTGTGCTGGAAATTAGAACTGAATTTAGAAATAGTTTTGAAACAAATCTTTATGCTTAACAAACAAAATTATTTATGTAGGCAAATGGATGTCTTCAGCGGAGTGCATACCACACCGTTTACTTCTTCACGAAAGAAAGGAAGAGAAAGTGAAAGCAAAGGCCAATTGGAGAAGGCTTGTACTTATCCTCGCACTGCAGATGCTTTGTGTAACTGTTTTATCGCTAGTGAAGCGTTCAGTTTTTTCCACTTACAAAGTCCGCCATGTAAATAGCAAAGGCGCCATGGCAATGCAACTGACTCTTAAAGGAAATGGGAGATGAGAGTCTGATTGGTTTATTCTCAAAACACACCCATAACTCATTAAGAGAATGAGCTCAACCCTGTTAGACCATGCACCGCAGCGCAGAGCAGGTTTTTCTGTCCTTAAAATAGCAAAAGTGGATTCGGAGGAGTGCTTAATGCTTTTGCACCCTGTGCTTTAGACTTTGCGACTAGACCGTTAAAATAGAGCCCTATATCTCCTACCAGAGGAAAGAAATTCATAATGTGAATACAAAAAAATGAGTTGGATCATTGAGAATCCTTTTCACCTGATTCACAATAGGGTATATGATGAAGCATGCTAATGGGACTTTTAATTTGCCAGTAACCTGAGTTAAGTGTTTCCGGTGAAGTGTATGCCAATGCAAAATCAGCGCGTTTAACTTCTGTTTTCTTTAAAAATCAGCGATCTCCAATGGCTGAGTGATATCCGATATAAAGTTGGTCTCAGATTGTACAAGAAGCACTGCATTAAATCACATTTTTCCCGCCATGTCTTTATAATATGAGCATTTGTTTTACCCCAGTACTTTCAATGGAAACTTTTTGTCTCGTTTTACGCTTGAGCAACTAAATGAATGCCAAAGTCTGTTTAACTGATTGTATTTGAATTACATTACAACATCGATGCTGTAAAAGGAACTGTATAAAATGTAAAAAACCTCACAATAACAGGTCACCGGAAGTTTATCAGTATGGGAAAAACACTAGCTGGGCATACCCTATTCTCATACAAAACTTGTGCCCAACCAGCCTGATCTCACGAGAAAACCTAAGTATTTTACGTTTTGTCAATTTAGTGGCTAATTCGTACGAATTCATACTAGTTCAGTCGTATGAAATTGTGCGATTTTAAAAAGGAAGCGTGGCACCGAACACCATGTAGAAATTTAAATTCACCCCCAAATTCAACATGCTTTTCACCTGTGCTCATGTCTTTGCTAGGCAACTATCAACCATTTTCTCATTGTGTGGGTGCACTGTGTTTGTCTGAGGTAACAAGTCTACTGTCATTACTGTAATGTGTATATTCCAAATAAAGTATGAAGCTGATTGGTTAGTTCTTGTGACATGTCTTGCGGTGCGCTTACATTCTGATGAGTTGAGATGTTTTCAACAAGGTGAGTCTGGACAACATTCCCTATTTGCAAACTCCATTAGAAATGACAAATTTGTATGTGTAAAAGACACAACATGTGAAATTGAAAACTTTAAAGTTGTTTAAATGAAGTGCTTGAAATGCACATTACTGTGTTTTATGAGATAATTACTGTAGGAAAACTACAAAATGTCTTCACGGAACATCATCTTTACTTAATATGCATTTTTATTATACATTCAAAATCTTAAGTTATTGCCAAACATATACCTGTGCAACATGAGACTGGTTTGTGTGCATAATGTCAGCTAGGTTTTCTGTTTTTAAATGGTCATGACATGAATTGGCATTGATTAGATGTAACTTTGCATGGGCAAGATTAGTAAGTGAATTTATTGTGTAATATGATATACATCATATACTTCGAGAACAGTGTGGGTGATTTGGCAATCCTAATTATTTAAATCATTTTGAATTTCATACTGAAAGAAAATTCATTCATTTATTTTTTTTTTCGGCTTAGTCCCTTTATTAATCTGGGGTCACCACAGTGGAATGAACCGCCAACTGAAAGAAAATAATAATTGAAAATATTATTTGTTTACTTGTTTTTTTTTTTTTTGACAATGTAGTCTACTACATACAGAAGGTGACATGCCAATGTGGAACTCAGTCAAGCATTTCATGCAATCGGTTAGAACAGCTCACATTTTCACAGTTGTAGTTATCACTTAAAAATGATCTTAATTTGCATACAACATCAAAAATCAAGAATGGTCATTTTTGGCAAGAGAGTGAAAAGGATGTGGATGGCAACTACAATGCAGCAAAGTATATCTTGGTATATTTTGTTTCTTGCTTTCTGTTGGGTCAATAGGCATATGAGTTTACACTATAAGCAATCTGACTGTTACATTGTTGACACCTTCTGGAATGTTTCAGAATGTTTTAGACCTTGTTTACACCTGTATTTAGCTTTTTCCAAAGTGCACAGACCCCAGAGGTTTGGAGTTGAACCCGAGTGGGATTTCTACCAAAAGCTTGGAGTAACAAACAGTGCATATGGTCCAGAATTCCGATGCCTATAATATATTCACAAAATAGAATGCTGTTAAATTGTCTTTAATTATTAAATAAAATAAAATAAAATAAAATAAAATAAAATAAAATAAAATAAAATTAAAACAAACAAAAACAAAACAAAAAAACAAACAAAATTAAAACAAAATAAAATTTAAATTAAATTAAGTTAAAACAAAACAAACAAAATAAAACTAAATTTAAATAAATTAAATTATTATGTTTTAAACAAACAAAACTAAATAAAATTTAAATAAAATAAAATTATATTAAAAAAATAAAATTTAATTAAATAAAACTAAAACTAAAATAAAACAAAATAGAAGTTAAATAAAATAAAATAAATTAAAACAAAATAAAATAAAACAAAATAAATTTTTAATTAAATCACTTTAAATTAAATTAAAACAAAACAAAATGAAATTAAAAAATAAAATTAATAAAATTAAGATAAAACAAAAAAAAAAATAAAAAAAAATTAACAAAAACTAAATTAAATTAAAACAAAATAAAATAAATTAAATTAAAACAAACAAAACAAAACAACAAAAAAATTAATCTAGAACAAAACAAAATTAATTTTAAAACAAAATAACATTTAAATAACATTTTATATAATTACATTAAATGTTAAATTAAATATTAAATTAAGATAAAAAAAGAAAATGGATAATCCAAAGTTATTTCTATACAAGTGCCACAATGCCAAAAATGTTGCTAAATCTTCAACATATTACAAATATAAATAAATAAAATATAAAGTGTAAAATAATATATTATCCTAATATAAAGTGTCGTATTCTTTCTTTCATATTTATAAAATAGAATGATCGTCAATGATTTATTGTTTAATAATAAAAAAATGAATAAAACAAAACAAATAAAATGACAAGGCAAAATTATCAGTGCCACTATGCCAAAAATGTTTTCGCGAAATCAAAAGTTTTTTCTGTAAGGACATCTTTTACCACACACTGACACCACCACATATTTCTCACTTTTTTTCTCTCAGTTTGAGTCACAGCCAGTCTGGCACTGCGCATATCCTTCTTTAAAACCCAGTGAGAGTTGCTCAATACACATGTACGGGCGGTCCGGACTGAGTGCTTCTGTCTTTTCTCTCTGGAGTCCAGTTTAATCCCCTCTGCTCTGTCTATGGTGTGTTGTCAGGCCTGCTAATAAGGAAAGAGCTGCGGCTCTGCAAGGCCAGTGTGATTGCAGTAGCTGAGCCTGTCCACCGCAGATGCGGGAATTAACATGCGCTCTTAAAGCTGGAGGATAGTGTTTCTACATTAGCTTAAAGCCCTCCGGAACGCCAGCTCTGTTTGTTTGGAGTAACGGGGCCCGGCAGAGCACAGGGCCAAAAAGGGGAATTATCCCGCAAACAGAAAAAGGTCATAATCACACACACACATGCAGCGCAGTAGGTTTCATACACCATTATTCTCCTGCTTGGCTTTACTTTTGAAGCTCTATAGCATATACACTGTAAAAAATGTTGGGTTCCACACAACCAATTTTTGTTGGGACAACATGAAGGAATTAAAGCTTCTGTATGTAAGATTTTGACTCTTCTAAGCATAAAATACCATAATCTGTTTGCAGAGATTTAAGGAACATGCGAAGTAAATATTCTTGTTTATCTGAAAAACAATGCTAAAGTCCAGTGGTGTAAAGTAACACATTACAAATACTCAAATTACTGTAAGCTTTTCTCAGAAATTGTCATTTACTGAGTAGTTTTAAAAATGTGTACTTTTACTTTCACTTGAGTACATTTTAGCGCAGCATCGGTACTTTCACTCTACTACTTTCCTTCAACCTGTAGTCACTGCTTTATTTTTTCTTGTCGATGGGGATTAGAAAAGTCAGTCCTGTGATTCCTGTCCAATCAAATCGCACATAGAAGATAAATCACATCATATTGAACTACCTTAAGACATGGAAGATTTATAATTGCAGCAAACTGTTTGGAAGCATTAAAAGTGTGCAAGGTGTCCAAAATCTTTACACTCAATGACCCAGAGACTGTTTAGATGCATGTCACTGATGAGAAGATGACGGATATTTACTGTATGATGACCGAAATTACCTTAAACACCCAGCAGACGCAAGACGTCAACATGATGTCAGCTTGACGTTGTACCCCAACGTCATATGGGATGCTGCATTTTGTTTGGAAATGAAAATCGGTTTGACATCAGAACCCAATGTCAGGCCTACGTCAATGCCCAACCTTAAAATCAACCAAATATCAACGTCTAATGATGTTACAGCTTGACGTTGTGTAAACGTTACCACTACGACATCTATCAGACGTTGGATTTTGGTCGCCATACCTGATGAATAAATGTCAGTATTTTACCTCATTATGACGTTGGCTTAAGATGTTGGTTCGACGTTGGATATTGGTCACTTTCTAACACAACCTAAAATCAACCAAATATCAACGTCATTTGGAATCATTATGGGCATCAAAATAACGTTGTCCTTAGACACTGGCTAGACTTTAATTTTGGTCACCTGACATCACAACCTAAATCTAACCTAATATTAACGTCTTTTGACGTTGTGTGCCTGCTGGGCAATCACTGAATGCACTACAGAATGTTACGTTTACACATGCATAAATTACATGTAAATGCATAAGCTTTTTACAGCGTAATACTTACTACTCTTGAATACTTTTGAAAGGTCTACTTTTTACTCATACTTTGAGTAATATTTACAACAGATACTTTTACTCTACTTGCACTACATATTTTAGTCAAGTAATGGTACTTTTACTTAAGTATGATTTTTCAGTACTCTTTCCACCACTGCTGAAGTTAGATATTCTGCTTTGAAAATGTGAGTTACGTGCTGGAACAGCTGTCTTTGTTTTGGTTATTTATATAAATAATGATATATATATATATATATATATATATATATATATATATATATATATATATATATATATATATTTGGTTACATATAAACTGCCCACTGGCAGTTTAGCCAATTATATTTCAGCACCCCAGGTTGCCTTTATGGAAAACAGCATATTTTATTTATTCAGTCGGGAAGACTCTCAAAGCATGTGTCCGAAACCAAAAATGCGACCTCCGAAATGAGGTGCAGATTCAGACTTCCATATGAGGTGGTTATTAATTAGCTAATAATATAACTATTACGAATCTAAACATTAGGTGAGCAGGTTACATAGTTACCCTATGTCCTAACAACATTACTTGATGAGATTTGCACAACATAAAACAGAAACAGAAAAACAAGATAGAAATTTAAATACAGCCATTTAGAAGCGCAGAATAGTGCACTCACTGCACTACAATGAAATGGTAAAGTTTATAATCAAATTAATACATATTAAACCTCTTTAACATTATTAAATGTAGATGCTGAATCACTGAAATGTGTTGACTTGCACTGAGTCACAGTTCTAAAGTTTTATTTCAAAGGGTTTATTTTATTTTGAAGATCTGAGGTGAACTATCTGCTGCTGCTTTCAGTAGTATGGCAATAAATGTCATGTAAAATGGCCCTCACATTATTAGCATTTAACACTGAATAAAGCACATGAGGTGTACCTGATCATAGGTCATCCTGTTGTTCACCTGTGAGAAATTGAAGCCATTTCTAAAATAGAAATTTCAGGTGTTGGTTAGGAAAATATTCCTTCTGTCGTGTGCTGTTTCTTTTAGTTAGAAAATGGTTCAAATCAGCCTTTAGGCTCGATAGTCAGGCACACTCATGTCAATCTGGCAACCTGCACTTTTGTGGACTCGTCAGGGGAGGAGTTGAATGAAAATAGATGCGTTCGACTTGAACCATGGCTGCAGCCGGCAATCAACAACATTAGCCGAATGCGCAGGTGGGGCGGAGCTGCAAACGAGGCTGTCAGGTCAGACACATCAGGGCTCGTATTTTGCTGCAATGGTGACAGATCACATGGCAAGATTAATGATTTATTTATATATTAATTAATTAATTGATTAATGCAAAAAGATTGAACAAACGACACTGCCAAAATAAGTAAACTACTTTGATTGGAAATTTCACAGAAAAAGCTATAGATCAATGTTACTTTTAAATTTCTTAAATTTTTAAAAAATGGATTGACAGGATAAAACAATTTTATAAACATATAAATTATTTTCTAACTATTTTATAGAATAGTTATTTATCTCAGTTTGTTAAGAAAACATTATGGGGGTGGCATGATCAGTGATGGCTATTATATTACAAGTTTGTAAGACTTATTTGCATTGATATTTAATTATCCACTAAAAATATATAATTTAGACCATATACGGAGCCGTATACAGTGAAGGGTCAGTATGAAAATGGTCAAAAATAAATCTATGCAAACAATCTAGCCTTTATATAGAAATTATTTAACAAAAAAGATGATTTGGCATACTGTAGTAAAATATTTGAAGTCTTTTAATAAGCATGACATGTACAAGACAGAGATGGCATAAAAATTTAATTGTTTGTTTGAAAGTTTGTGAGACGGAATTTGTCCAATGACAAACGCGAAACGCACGTGATTGTTGTCATGTGGGGATCGTGTAATATTGGTGTCGTCATCACAGCTCCTGCAGTCGCTCTTCAGATGTTGCGCCGGCTAAATCGGTCATCTGATCTCAGAGTGCTGTCGCGGTACTTTGATGCCACGTGATGTCGGTGCAGCGTCAAGTTTGACAGACAGCAAATGTGTTTTTAGTGTAGAGCACAGGTGCCAGATCCAGTTCCTGAAGGGCCGCAGCTCTGTACACTTTAGATCCCATTCTAATTAAACACACCTGATCAAACTAACTGAGTCCTTCAGTTTTGTTTAAAACCTGCAGGTCATTGTTTTGAAGCAGGATTGGAACCAAACTGTGCAGAACTGCAGCCCTCCAGGAACTGGATGTGACACCTGTAGAGTGAGAACTGCTGGTTAAAAATACACAACGATGTTGTTTTAATTCACAACAAGTCAACGAAAGGGAACTAGTATGCGCATTTAACATAACTGAACTAATAAACTTTATGTGGTTGATATTTTCTAGTTAAACATAAATGTAACAAATAAGAACAAGATTAATCTTATAATATCAATAAAATATCAATAAAAAGTGTTTTATTTTCTTCATTGTAATTTAAATCACATTGGATTTAATTTATTGTGTTGAGTATGGAGCTGCATCAATTTTGCCCCTGAATATTAAGTAAACCAATCTCATAGAATTCAACTAATTGGATCTGGCTTTTTCTACGGCTAGATATATTTATACCATATTCATATTTTGTAACTGATTAAATCAAATAGCATTTGATTGATTCTAAGGAATCTGACAACATACATAAAAAAAACTGACAAATTAAATAAAATCAACAATAGTTAATGATACACTTAATCGTGATTCATTTTTTGAGAGTATGTTAGAGCAAAAGTTGAAGAGTTCACGGATTTATGCACACAAAGCAGTTGCATAAATGTTTTAATTTTCGAGCCCACCTTTTATCTATTAATGTTTCACTGCCCTACTGTATATATGAGGTCAAGCTGAAAGAGCCTGTATTTTTAGTAGTCTGTTGGCCTTATATAACATCACTTATATAATGTTAAGGTTTAATAACCAGTTTTTTTAATAGGCTGGTGAGTGTGTTGTTTGCATTGGCTTTTTGAGCTTTCTATTTCTGGTTATAGTGTTTGATTATCACTATGTTGTGATGGGTGTAGCTTAATGGTTCTGCAAAGTTCAATAACAAGTAAAGGTGACCTAGGGACAAAAGAGATGTGAAGAGAAAAAAATAGACTAGGTCTGGCTAAGTTTGACAAACATTAATGGTTTTTCAAAGCTAACTGTGACTGTGAGTGTTAATTTTGTGTTAACTAGGGGCGATACCATTCATTGATCATTTTCCTTCAGCTTAGTCCCTTTATTTATCAGGGGTTGCCACAGTGGAATGAACCGCCAACTTATCCAGTATATGTTTTACGCAGCGGATGCCCTTCCAGCCGCAACCCAGTACTGGGAAACACCCATACATGCTCACATTCGCACGCATACACTACAGCCAATTAAGTTTATTTAATTCACCTACAGCGCATGACTTTGGACTGTGTGAAAATCAAAAGCACCCAGAGGAAACCCACACTAACACGGGGAGAAGATGCAAACTTTTCACAGAAATGCAAACTGACCCAGGTTCGAACCAGCAGCCTTCTTGCTGTGAGGTGACAGTGCTAACCACTGAGCCACCATGTTGCCTCCTTCAAATTAGCAAAGTCCCATTAAGAAAAGTAATTTCACTCGGCAGCTTTCTTTGAAACGCCTCTCGGGCAGTGTGCTCTGGCATTCTGTCTGAATCGGGAAACATCAAAATCTCCAAAACTGTTGGCCTAGAATACGATTACAGTACATATTTGGACTCACCAATAAAATCAAGCAACAGCTGTCTCATAAATTTAATTTCTAAATGTTCGAATCAAACCAAATCTGCATTTTTTCAGGTTGCCAATGCGCATATGTACTTGAAAGGAACGAGATCACGACACCAACCTCATTTATGGCCATTTTACACAGATCACACTGTTCTTCTGAGGTAATTCACAACTTGGTCTTGATGCTGAATATCGTCTAGAAATGACAGCGACTCTTATGCTGTGTTCACACCAGACGTGGTACGTGCGGATAAATCGTGATATTCATGCGTAAATAAACGTGTGACCATTTTGAGTTTACTCGCTTCATTCGCGCATTAAATTAATGGAGCAATAGATGCAAATTCGTGTCATGGGCAGGGCTTCTGTCTGCCCGGTGACTCTAGCTTCGTTGCTAAATGGCTAACATGGATTTTATTGAGAAATAACTGTGTTTATGTGCTTTGTGAAGGCTGAAAAACAATGTCGATTTGTTTGGGGCAGTGTCTGAGTCCACTAGATTCTTACAGAGATGCACCCAACTCTGTGAGCTCATAAACTCCTCCAGAAACGTAACCTGGATGATGGAAGCTTTCAGCTGTGCTTCTGACAGAGCCGAGCCCAGTTTGATGAACTGTTGTTGGTGCAGGCAGGCGGATTTTCCCCAGGACACCAACAACAGGCACTACGTCATAAACACACACAACAAGAGCAAGCTCCTGATTGGTTAACGCGGCACGAATGTCCGCTGAAGTTCAGATTTTCAAACTTGAGCGATTCGCGAGAAACATGCGATATGCGCATCAATCTCACAAAACGCTCAACTCGCGCCGCTTCATTCGCGTAAATCGCGTCTTTCGGGCTGCTTCATTCGAGCGAATCGCACCACAGGATGTCTATTTGCATCTTTGCATTGACTTAACATGTAAACCACTCGCGCTTGACGCTTCTTCCGCGTCTGGTGTGAACACAGCATAAGTTTACAATTTGTGGGCATTGGAATAGTTGTGGTCATGTAATGTACATTTGACAGGATGGACTGGACCTCACAGATTACAAAATCATTAAATCATGCCTTGTTTTCAACGGCACTTGGCTTTATTTAAAAGTAGAGATTTCAAGCTTTTGGTGGATATATATCTTATGTCTGTGAAGCAAGTGTTCGCTGAGATTCCAGTGTGTTTTGTTGGAATATCTAATCAATTCCATACGTGTTCAATAAAAAAGGTCAGGAGAGATTTTTCTTCAATGTCAAACATCTTAGTTATTTATTGGAGACAAATGAATTATTTGATTTACAGAATTCTGGTATCCTCAATGCAATGCAAGAGTTACATTCAGGAGGTGCGCAAAAACTTTCCTGATTCGCGCTTTTATATGTAGCTGATATTAACCGGTGGAGTTTAGTGGAATTCGTCACTTGTCAATCATTCTCCAGTCCTCCATTGGCCGCACCCATACATACGTCCTCTTTTTCTACTAACCCTCTGTTAATTTTAGACAATCAGGCCTTTGCATTTCTATAAGCTTCATCTACTTCTGCAAAAACGCTTCATTAGTATGCAAAACATATCACACTTGAGGAGTTTGGTTAATATAGATCACCTTAAGTATCACAAATACAGTTGTTAAATGAAAAGAAAAAGAGACAAAAAAGAGATATTCCTTTTTCCACAGTAGTTTGTTGAACACCAAACTGTCATAAAAGCAGATAAAGCTTTTCCCCCAGAGAAATGACAGTCTATAGCAATCAATGATTGGCTCATGTACTAGTAGGCGGGGCCTCATTTGCCATATTGACCGTTACACTTTTCCCCATTCAAAACTATACATGTGACATGTCTTGTGACATGTCTTGTGTATTCTATAGTCTTTGACCCTGATACATTGGTGTCATCAAGCTGCTGTTGTGTGTACAGCTGTTGCTAGGTGACGGCCGTGAAAGCAAAGGCGCCAAATTGGAAAGATGTACGCACATCACTGTCATTCTGCTTTTACTGAATCTTTTGTTTTTGGTTTACAGAGTGTGACTTGCATCTATGTGCTGCAAAAAATATTAAAATTGTTCTGAACATAATGCGATGTACAGAAGTCATTTTTGGAGGTGACAAGCAGACAATAGCCACGTTTTCACTATCGCACCTAAAGCAAGTGAGCCAGGGCCAGTTTCATTTCCACTGTCACTTCCGGGGACTGATCAGGCCAAAGCAGGGCTTCCTCGGGGCCAGCGGCCGGCTATTTTTGGTCTGCCGAATACCTTGGGCCAAAAAGAGCCAGCTGGGGTGTCGGGGTGGAGTGAAAGGAGTGGTGGACTTTGCCCGAGTCTGGTAAAGATGGCATGCCACAATTACACTAGTTTCTGATTATACACGTGTACATGCACCAAACAAATAAATAAATAAGGGAAAGAAAAACATATAGCTGGTCAGTATGAGATAGGCTATTTCATAAAACACCTTATAAGCTAGAGGTCTTTTTGCTTGTGATCGCTCTTATGTTTCCCTTTTAAATGTAAGGCTGTTGCATAAAATAATAAAGTTTTAATTTATAAGTGACATTTCCTTGCTGCGTCCTCCTTGATATTTCAATAACGCATGATAATCTTTAAACCATATTAAAAACACAGCAGCCAATAAAGGTTGTCGAGTTTTTGTCAAGTTTAAAAAGTGTGTTTGTGCATGATACATGCGTATTTAGATGCCTGTATGTGTGAGAGAGACCGGGCAAAAGAGCGCTCGTTTGAGGCTCTTGATGCCATGAGCGGCTGGGATTCTTTCTAATTTTCTTTATTTATTTTGAAGATAATACAAAATATGAATATAACAGAAAGACGTGTCTACAAATTACGTGTCCACTTTTGTCGGATCGACACAATGGTGTCATATCTAGATAAAATAGCCTAAGCTATATTGAAAACATTTAAAGAATTACAAATATCGGATGTAATAAAATCACATTAAATAAATAGACCAATATAACAAACAAAAGCTTTAACAATGTAGATATACAATACATAAATTAAACTGTTTTAAAGCCATTTTAAACTTTCATTTTACAAAGACCTATCTGAAAAAAAGATTTTAGATATTTTCTAAAAATAATAAACACCGGAGGACGTTTGATATATTATTTATAAAGTATTTGGATAAGATGATATTAATCAAATCATGCAAACAGAGCATTTTTTGGGTGAGTGAAAGCAGAAACTAACTTCTTTTCTGTCATCCAGTCCTGCGCACTGCTGCTTTATAAATGGATTGGAAAAAACTGCAAGTAAAAATGTTCTCAAACAAGTGTTTATGTTTTTAAATGTCGTAGTAAAATTTAAAAATGAATTTTTAAATATAGAGCTTTATTAGTGGATAGCTACTGAGCACAACGAAATAAAGGCTAAATTTTCTTAATTGCTCTTATGTCCTGAAACACTTAACACTTTCTTTTACTTAAGATCACCGAATAATATGCAACAGCCTTAAATTATTCTCTTAAATAAAGCAGAATTACCTATTAATTGTCATATAGCCTAGGGAAAAATGTATGTGTTTTAAGGCTCTCCGGAGCATTTGGGCTAAATGTTTGATGACGTCTATCAAAACGAGAATGTTATAAAATACATTTTATACAGAGTTATTACCGGAGAAATTCTGTGGTTTTATGTTATGGATGGTGCGCTGGGTCCCTCCGTTAGTGGCGAGACCACTCGATGTACGATGCCAACAGTCGGTCGGCGAGTAGCCTAAACAAAAATAATGAATGAAAATACACAGGCCTGTGCGTATAGACATACAGTATTGTAATGTACAGTAGCGTGTTATTTGTTTGTTTCGGTTGTCTTCATTTTAATCTTTTCTTGATAATGCGATGGTGTGATTTATCTGCCTGCCATACCTGCCTGATGTCCGCTAAACTGGGCAGGATGTGTGACGCTTGAATCAAGGGACATTCTGGGGGTGGGGTTTGCGTGAAGCGCTGCGAGCTACTAGCCTGACGGTGGAAATGAGACATGATTTCAGCCTCATTGCTCAACCTCCCAGGCAATTGGCCCGGCCTGGCCCAACAAAAGCCCTGGCTCGCACTGGCCCACCAGTCGCCAAGGTAGCGTTAGGTGAATCACAGATATGCACACGAATGAACATTATATAAACTAAAGTTTGTTGTACAGCTGGCATTTTACTTCTGTTATTTTTATCATTTCAGAAGTGAACCGGACCAAAGTTCGTGCAAAACGTACCCCAGACCACCTCTATCAGGTGGACTCGGGTACGAGATTTCAGAAGATATCATTTACAATAACTAAACGTACCAAACTCTGATGTCAAAAATCCGGGTGCAGACCAAATGTGCTAGTGTAAATGCACCCTTAGACACAACACAAAACCACACAACACAAAAACGCACAACACAACACAGTAACACACAAAACAATAACACACAATACATGACATAACACACAACACAATTACACACAACACAAAAACGCACAACACAACACAGTAACACACAAAACAATAACACACAATACATGACATAACACACAACACAATTACACACAATTCTTTATATTTTACCGTGATTACTTGCTAGCAAGTTTTTTTTAAGAAGAAAATAACAAGGAAATATGTTGTGTGTGTATTTTATGGAATACCTGACACAAATAAATGCCAGGATTTTATTTAGTGCTTTCACAATGCATTGCTCCAGTGGGAATAACTATGAATTGGGATACTGTAGGTCACCTAAGATGAAAAGTTACTGTTGAAAGATCACATATTTGCACCTGACACAACGTGGTGCTTTACATCAGCAACAACAGCAAATTCTCATAGGCTCCAAACCCATAAAGGATCTGTTTTAAACATAATCCAAGCTTGTTAAGTCTGAAGCAAACACTAATTGATTACCTGGAGACAGAAGTGCTGCTTGGCTACTTTTATAACGGTGAGGCTTCACTGAACTTAAGCCATGAGAAATATCTGTCACACATTAATTCACTTCCCTGGCGGCAGTTATCTGAAGCTGTTATTACTTTGAGTGTTTCTATGAATTTACTTGTTAGAGAGAGGAAAAAGGTGTTTTGTCTGTGTGTGAGGTGGATATAATTTGGCAATAGTTATTATACTGCCAGTTATACAAGTGCAGGGTTATTGAGAAATTTTGGGAACAATTACAGGGTATAATTGATGAAAACATATCATTTTATATATAATAATTTATTATTATTGACATAAAATGTTCTAAAAATTCTTTAAAAAGTTAAAAAAAAAAAAAAAAACTGGCAGCAGGACAGTAGCTAAATAAACAATGCATGATTTACTGTGCATGTACTGTATGTAGCCTACAAATACAGCTTATTATTTAACATTAATAACCTCACTTTAATCCTCACATGATTAATTATCTTTTATTTTCCCAACCTTATTTTATAGGATTTTCAAAAAATTTTACATTTTCCCAAAGTATCAAACATTATAAAATATTCTAATAATAATACAGGGAGACGAAAAATAAACAGGGATCCAAAATTATTCTAACATTGTTCTAATTATTGACTTCAATTAATGAGAGATAATTAATTTTAAAATCATTTTAGTTTATATATATATATATATATATATATATATATATATATATATATATATATATATATATATATATTAGGGGTTGCACCGACTAGTCGACTAATCGACAAGTCGACTTTATTGCTCTGCCAAGATGCTTTTTGATTTAGATAGGCTAGTCACTCTGTGCAGATCACATGGTTTGACCTGAACTACAAGCAGCTTTACGCACTAAGGTCGTTCACTGAAAGAAATTGCCCTTGGATTATTTAAAGTAATTTTTTAAATGTTATTTTTCTTTTGTCAGCATCAAAATCCTAAAACAGATGGCAGTTAGGTCGCTCCATGCAAATACCCTAGAGTAGATTGTAGCCAATCATGTTTACGCGATGAAGGAAAAGTAATGAGATGCTGTGAATGAAGAGTGAAGCACGCAGCCGCTGAGGTGTGGCAAACTTCATAGCTTGTGTAAACATTATCCCTGGTGAACGTGGTGATGTGCAGTGAGGAGACTTTCTGATAACCATGATGAGCAGTAACTGTGAAAAACCCCCCACTTGAGCAAGATTTTGAGCAGCTCTCTAGTGCGCACTATCATATCGGTAAAATATACATCTGAGCCAGTCTCTGACAGCATAATAAGGTTTAACGTTATAGCCTAACCTTTGTCTTTCATGTGCTATGTTATGAATAACTTAACACAAATCTTAGTGCTGACAACATTTGCATTACTCCTGCACTAAAATATGGTACTGTTACATTCTTACTACAACCTGAAGTGATCAATGTGTTGACTGCATTTATTTATTTTGTATGTGTATATCTATCTATCTATCTATCTATCTATCTATCTATCTATCTATCTATATATATATATATATATATATATATATATATATATATATATATATATATATATATATATATATATATATATATATATATATATACATATATACACATATATACAGTTGAAGTCAGAATTATTCGCCCCTTTAATTTTTTTTTTGTATATTTCCCAAATGATGTTTGACAGAGCAAGGACATTTTTACAGTATGTCTGAAAATATTTTTTTTCTTCTGGAGAAAGTCTTATTTATTTTATTTTGGCTAGAGTAAAAGCAGTTTTTCATTAAAAAAAACATTTTAAGGTCAAAACTATTAGCTCCTTTAAGCTATATATATTTTTTACAGTCTACAGAACAAACCATCGTTATACAATAACTTGCCTAATTACCCTAACCTGCCTAGTTAACCTAAATAACCTAGTTAAGCCTTTAAATGTCACTTTAAGCTGTATAGAAGTGTCTTGAAAAATAGTGTCTAGTCAAATAATATTTACTGTCATCATGGCAAAGATAAAAGAAATCAGTTATTAGAAATGAGTTATTAAAACTATTATGTTTAGAAATGTGTTGAAAAAAATCTTCTCTCCGTTCTTCAAAATACTAAAAGGATTTTTAAATGATCTATTTTTAATGGTACTAAACTACTTTACATAAGTCGTGTTAGATTCCCCCCACTCCCCCAAATATTTACAGGAATAATCTGTAAATATTAAATAACAAACTTTGTGAAATTACCCATCACGCTCTGAATTTTAGTTTCTTAAAAACATAAAAATTATGTAATACGAAAATGGTAGAATTTTAAAACACAGAACATACCTCTAGAACAAAAAAAGATAAAAAAAAAAGAAAATAAAAAAAACATGAAAATTCTGAACAAATAAACAATTAGCTGTAAATTTGTTTTTATTTAAACAAGGTAATTATCATTAAAGTTATAAAATATCTTGATGGTGCTAAAATTTAAAGTGCAATTTCTTTCCAAATTATTTGTTTTGAATATATTTGAATAACATGAACATTTCTTGTGAGATTTACCTTTTTGTTGATATGTACTGAATTTGAGCTGTTGAGCTCAGAAGATGCTTGCACAATGTTTATGAAACCTTTTCAGGTACAGACAGAAAAAAAAAATCTGTTATATGATTTCTTTGTCTTTTTTCTTTAATTTTTCAACAACCGATATTAGATATCAAAGGAAAGTGAATAGACCTTTTCATCTGGTCCAGCTTGAACAATAGGTTTCTTTGAAGAAGTGCCCCTGTCTGGTCACTCCTATCGGAATAAACATTACAGCAGTCACAGAGACTTTAGCGGGCAGACATATTGTGCTCCTATCTGAACAAAGAAGGCCCTTTATTTCTCCCTCCCTCTCTTTCTGTGGTAAATAAGATCTGGCACCTGTGTCAGTATTGATCATTCAGTTATAACTCAATTTGATTGATGAATGATGATTAATGTTGGGCTGGGGGACACTGGCCAGACTGTCTAATATATAATGGTAAATATTTACAGTGAGTGCTGTATTATTTTGGCTCACGTATCTCAAAATGTTCACCCTGGAGCATTTGGAGAGAAAGAGAGAGAGAGGGATAGAAAGAGAGAGCAGATTTTGGCCGCAGGAACAATTTGAAAAATGGAGGGGGAGTGTATTATAAATCTTATCAGCTTGGCTCATGAATATTAATCAGATGACGTAATATTTTCTTGTGCTAAAAGACTACAGCGTTGGTTTGCTTGTTCAGTCAGAGGTGCGTAAAAGACAAATCAGTTTATTTGGTGGCCCTCTTGGGCATTAAATTACAGATTAAACACACATACAGCTCCTGTTTACCTGAATATATACTTCTAATGTGTCAAAAAATGTGTCATATGTTGTGTTTATAGCTCAAAACACACTTTAAAGGGGATATATCTTGCAAAAATCACTTTTATAAAGCAGTGTTCACACAATACGCTAATTACGCGAATCAATTGTGCGGCGTGTAAATAGAAACGTGAACATTTTGAGTTTACTCACTTCATTCGTGCATCAAATTCACTGCACAATACACATGGATTGAGTCATACGCAGAGCTTCTGTCTGCCCATTGACTCTAACTTTGTTGCTAAATGGCTAACATGGATTTTATTGAGAGAGTAGCTGTGCTCCTTGTGCTTTAGGAAGGCTGAAAAACAACGTAAATTAGTATGGCGCCATGTCTGCACCCAGCTCTGTGAGTTCATCAATTCCTTCAGAAATTATACCTGGATGATAGAAGCTTTCAGTGGTGCTTCCGACTGAGCCCAGTTTGATGAGCCGTTGTCCAGTGTCGGCAAGAGGATTTCCCCTTGGAACATCAACTGCAAGCTCCTGATACGTGACGCAAATGCCCACTAAAGTTTAGATTTTTTTTAACTCGAGTGTATCGTGCACTAAGCGTGTAAAATGCACAAAATGCTCATTCACACAAATCACGTCATTTGTGCCGCCTCATTGGCGTCTTTGCATTGACTTAACATGTAAATCACTTGTGCTTGACACTTCATCAGTGTCTGGTGTGAACGCACCATTAGAGGTTTAAACACAGTTGTGTGGCAACAGCCTGTGAATATAACCAGCTTCTAATTAAAAAGTTATATTTACTTAATTTTTTTTATAATCAAACCTTATAAAACACTTTGATTGACATTCTCTCTTTGTACATGTCACCAGAGGAGGAAAGCCCCGCCCATTAGTGATCTCTCCTTCATTTGCATAACTTTTTTTATGAATATGCCATTATGTTGGCACATTTGTAGCCCCACCCTCTTTTGAAATGAGCACAACCTCATTTGAATTTAAAGCGACATTCACAAAAATGGCTTAGTTATGGGATCAAAACCTAAAACATTATTTGTATGGTATTTTCTAGGAACATCAGAGACCTATTTTAAATCTTATAAAAAGGGGAATAAACGTCCCCTTTAAAATGTCATCTGGTTAATTTGAAGATGATATAAAATTGCAGTGAGTTTAGGATTGTGGAAACATGAAAAATTGGTTCATTAATTAATGTTAGTTAATTTATTTACAACATAAACAACAATATCATCAATACATTTACTACAATATTTATTAATCTTTGTAAATGTTAGTTAATGAAAACACCATTGCTCACTGTTAATTCTTGTCAACTCATTGCATTTATTAAGGCTAAAAAGCACAACTTTAGGTTTTAAAACTGCATTAGTAAATGTTGAACTATGATTTTTATTAACTATCATTAACTAATGCACCATTATTTCAAAGCATTGCTGATTTAGCATTTAAACTATTTTAGTATGTGGTAGAAATCTCTGCGTTGTTTCTACAAATGCAGTACAATTTATTTAACATGTTATCTGTGCAAGAACAGATTTGCAAAATTAAATATTTGTCATTCATTCTGGGCAAAAAATCTACTTCTTTGACTTTATAATATGTTTCATGTATAGACGACAACACTGTAAGATGCTCATGCCAGCTCTGTAGTTGGTAATTGGTAAGTTTGCTTTATTTGACCAAAATCTGAACAGATTTTAGAACAATAGGCTTTCATGCTGACTCTGTAAATGATTACAGGGGAAAAACTGGGCTTCATACACTAAACAACTGAGAACCACACACTACCTTGGCTTGCAGAACACACGTGTATCTGTGCAAGAAGATGCATTACAAAGGAAAACAAGCAGGATCAACATATAAACCGTTTAATATCCTCTTACTCAGTTCAAATGCTTAGGCAGCTAACTTGCAGCATTTGCGTATGTCATCCGAAGTGGACAGAATGGTTGGCCAAACTAACATACAAAGCTCACCACCAATTTGCAATTTACAGAAAACATTTTCATTCATTCATTCATTCATTCATTCATTCATTCATTCATTCATTCATTCATTCATCAATATTCTTAACCACACTCCTTACTGTTGGTTTCCTATGACACCTCCTACTCAATTTTCTGTTTCAGTTGGAGATACATTAACATAATCAGGACTTAAATTGAACCGGAACACGCCGGATCCGAATCTGCATATGGCACCTCTGAAATCTGATCTGCTGATCCACCTGATTTTAACGATCCCCCTCCTCAACCGCCCTCCTCCCCCATCTGCTGTTCACTTTCACTTTCTTCCACGACTCCCCAACCCTCTTCACTTTCGTCCTTCGTCCGCGACACCCCTCCGCCATCCTTGGGTAACATGCCGGATCTGTTACCCTGATCTGTTCCGGGACCTTGCAATTCACAAATTAAGCACTGAACATACTGAAATAAAAGTCTCAGCAACTTCCGGTACAGACTCTAAGCTTCTCTCTCACATAATAAAGCGCAAAAGATTGTGGCATATCATAAAAAGCAAAGAATACATATATGCCACCTTCGACAAACTAATCATATAAAGATCTCTCAGAAGACATCATCTGACTTGATCATTGAATTCTGTTGTCTTCCTAGCACCATATACTTTGTGCAGAGGCAGCATTTTTCAGCTTTCAAAGTGGTCATAGTCTAAATCCAATATTCAGTCCAAATAGTGGAGCTGCATTCACAGGCAGAACGATCTCAATGAGATAAGCCCTTAGGACAGATCTTCAATGATAACCTAGACGACTAGATGAGCCCTCAGCAGATTCCCTGCCAGCTTGAGCACATCATGTCAAGACTGGGATCAACAGTTCAATCTAGAAGGTCACCCATCATGCTGAAGACCAATGAGAGCCGGTCATCTACCTAAACAGTAGCTTTACCTTCTTTGTTTGCTTTGGCTAGAGAATAACTGGTCCACCAATGCTTTATTTATTTATTCTTTCCTCCCCCATTTCTTAGGTTCTTTGCCTCTATCCTCTTTCAGGTTGCTTAGCCCTTTTCTGGCTTGCTCAGTTTAAATTAAATATCAACATCATTATATCAATTGCTATGTTTCTACTTAAAGATGCATATCAGAAGTATGAGCAAAACTGGAATATTACATAAAATATTGGTGTCTAAAGCTTCGTTGTCAGTCAAGCAGAACAAAATCGTACCTTCCTGATAAACTGGTGCCAAAATTAAAAAGAAAAATGGAATTAGCTGTGGTAGAAGCCAATCTATTATATATTACTTGCACCTCAGAAGATGAAGATGAAATGCAATGAACGTGATTGCTCTTGAAGGCATGAGATGCACTTTGGAAGCTAAGGGCTGAGGCTAAAGCTAAGGCTAATGGATTTTAGAACAACCAAAACAACATTTCATGTTGTGAAGGTGGTCTGTCCATGGGTTTGGCCAATAATGCTGCCTCCCCTGCGGAAAAATCCAGCTTAAACCAGCCTAGGCTGGTTGGCTGGATTTAGCTGGTTGACCAGCCTGGTTTTAGAGGGGTTTTGGCCATTTCCAGGTAGTTTCCAGCCTGGTCTTTGCTAGTCAGGCTGGAAAATGACCAGCTAAAACCAGCTTGTCCAGCCTGGTTTTAGCTGGACATAGCTGGTTTTGGCTGGGCTCCCAGCCTGTCTAGGCTGGTCAAGCTGGTTTTAGCTGGTCATCTCCCAGCCTGACCAGCTAAGACCAGGCTGGCAATGGCTGGAAACCAGCCTGGAAATGGCCAAAACCCCTCTAAAACCAGGCTGGTTGACCAGCTAAAACCAGCAAACCAGCCTAGGCTGGTTTAAGCTATTTTTTTTCTGTAGGGTCATCATGCCTACTTTTGGTATCACATGATCTGTTATGCCCAATGCTGAAATTTATTCGGTGACTGTTTTTCCATCGTAGTTTATGCTACGGATTACTAGTGATGGGATGTTTGAATTATTTTACTGATTTACCTTTGAGTCTTGTTCATCGAATCAAAACAAATCTTTTTTCGAGTCATAAGCATTAAATTTGCCAAAATAAATTAAAATGTAACGAGCTGCTTCCAAACACATCTACAACTAGCTCAAACGTTGATCACACTTCAAACAAGTCCTAACTAGAATGCTACTATACTATGAAAGAGAAAATAATCCTTCAATGTTTACCTGATGTTTTGTCTATCATTAGCTCTGCTCACCTCTTTCAAGTCCTTTCTGGCTCTAAATGCATATGATTGGCTTCTGTCTTTCATGTTATGAACGAACGACTCAAACCCGATAGGGGACTTGGAAAATGAACTAATCTTCTCCTCCACCTGCACAAATGTGTGCATGCATGAATGAACGAATCGCTCCCTGAGAGGACTCATCGTTCTCGAGTCACATAACAATTTGTTCAAAATTAACGAATTGTTCAAGAACGACTCATCACTACTCACATTATTGTAATGTAATGTAATGTGTATTTATATAGTGCATTTATCGCGTATGGTCATACATCCAAAGCACTTCACAATCATGAGAGGGGGTCTCTCCACACCACCACCAGTGTGCAGCATCTGCTTGGATGACATCTCTTTCAAAAGTTGGCGCCCACTGACAATATGGTTTCCCCTTCACTTTTACTGGTGCATTAGGACTCACACAGACCACAGGTTGAGTGCCCCCTGTAACACACAGCAACCTAGTTTTCCCACGTGGTGACTTATCCAGGTACTAACCAGGTTTAGCCCTTCTTAGCTTCAGTGAGTAACCGGTCCTGAGCTGCAGTGTAATGTGGCTGTGGCATATTGGATGAGAACGAAGCTCTAACTGAATTAATCTGGATGACGATACAATCATTTTCTGTAGACCTGCTTTAGAGCAGCTGAATTGCAACCTGCAACATTGACACTGATATTGAACTGAATTGAATCAACAATGAACCTACTCAAACTAAATAGCAGTGTTGCTGCCTATTGTCAAATCAACACTGAACCAACAACACTGGATTTCTGACTAATGGCAGCAAGCTCTTTTGTTTAAAAGAAGTCTAACAGATGTCTAAACATAGTCATCTTGACTAAATCAAGGCTAAATTTGAGCTGTCAGTACAATTCTAATAGACAATAGTCTAAAAAATAAACTAATCATTAAATACACATGAATAAATGTCAACACATGTGAATTTGTCTAATAAGCCTACTACTGATGACTAGTCTAGTTTTGGACTTGGATTTTCACTAACAGCCCAAATTTTGGCTTGTTTTAGCAAAGATGTCTATGTTTAGACATCTATTAGATGTCTTTTAAACATAAAAGTACTTAGTGTCATGGGAAAATCTGATTTATTTCCTCAGTTCACGTTACTGATTCTACCATTTTCTTGTTGACCTTGTCAACGTTGACGTGAAACTGCTTTGATAATCTATATCATATAAAGCTCTATAGAAATAAAGGTGACTTGACTTGAAGCTTAAAAACATAGTATGTTGTCCAGTTTTACTCTTGACACTCTGCAACTAGCATCAACTCCTCCAGACTATAATTTGTAGAAAAAAACATGATGCTTTGTACTAAATCATGTTTGTGTTTGTGCTCTGCAATGTCCCCAAGCTTCCTGTTTGAATAGGAAATTAACACATTATAGAAAACAATTTCATGGCATCCTTAAAGTCACTGTTGCTAAGCCCCTGCTGCAGATAATGTGAAAGAATGCTAGTTTGAGCCACTAGTGGTAGAAGCGGTGTGTGTATGTGTGTGTTGGTAATTGAGAGCAATGGCTGTTAATTAGAAGAGTAGAGGACATGACGGGTTTTGGCTCATTTGACCCAGCAGTGCTGTTTCACTGTCAGTCGTTTAGCTGTTTAGCCTGGCCAGGGCGGCACAGCAAGAGGGACACATTACAGGGTGTTAGGGGAGATAGCAAGAGCCGACAGAAGTATAAATCATGCTAGCTGTTAGTATGAAGGGAGACTTTCCTCCCGAGGGGTGGGGGACGGAGACTGGAGCAGGGGCAGAGGAATCATGTGGTTTGTCTTCACATCCCAGTAGCTTTCAGGCTAATAAACGGATTAGAATCCACTTTGAGCGAAAGACAAAAAGGGATTTTTTGCTGTTCGAGGAGAGAGAGAGGAAGTGGGAGCGGACTTGAATGAGGATGGTTTGGCTCTGAAAACAGGCCAGCACTACAGGGAGAAACTGTGTGGGCTCCTGTTGAGTTTTGAAGCGATTGGAACACTTAGCGCATTTGATGAGACGTTAGCGGCGTATTGTGGCACTTATGAAACAGAACAGAAAAAAAAGATCTATGAATCAGTACTCACCGAAACTCCAGGCAAACACTCTCAGAGTACCTGCAAATGAATGAACAAATGTCAGTCTCTGTGTTGCTATTAGCATTTGAACAGTTTAGGCTGCAGAAGTTTCTTTCTGAGAATATTTCTTTTTCAAAGTAACCTAAACTTGTGCTGGATTCTTTCTAAATTGTGTGTGAAAGTAAAATTAGCTTGGCTAAAATCATAGCATGTTGACATTAGCATACCAAAAGCTACTTGGATGGTTTGTTATTCCTGTTAGCAGCTCGAAATGCACATTTGAATGGCTAATTTAGCCTACAACAAATGCTCAAAGTTAAGTAGAGAAGTTTAGATAAAGGTGTTTGAGTAAATACAGTTTTATATATGGTCATCTTGATGTATTTGGTCTTGGCGGTATAGATCTGATACGCTGCTGCTGCTCCTTTGATTATTATGGCAGAGCAAGTACCGAGACCTGTTATTGCCAGTTTATACACAGACATGCCGTCTGAGGCCCCGTTTACACTAATACATTTAAGTTTTAAAATGCATACATTCTGCTATGATTACGCCTTCCATCCACACTACCCCGGATATTTCGATCCCCGAAAACAGAGCTTTTTGAAAACGCTAAAGAGGCTGTTTTTGTTTTAAAACACTGCTGTTCCGTGTTTTAAAAAAAGGGAGACATCTGAAAACTGTCTGATTGGGGCTTTTTCCTCAACATTTAGTGCACAAATCTCAGTCTTGCATACTTTTCTTAAAGGTGCAGTAGATGCAGAGATGTATAAAGTACTAGAAACCCAGACTTAAGTAAAAGTACAAGTGCTCTATAACAAAAGTGACTTGAGTCAACATTTTTTGTACTACAGTATTGCAAGTAGTTTATTCTAAAATATATATATATATATATATATATATATATATATATATATATATATATGTATATATATATATATATATATATATATATATATATATATATATGTGTATGTATATGTATATATATATATATATATATGTATGTATATGTATATATATATATATATATATATATATATGATGAGTCAAAAACACCATTCAGTGTGACACAGCCTTTATAATAGCCAGCTAGTTAATGTTAAGTGAACATTGCATCATGTTATGAACCGCGGGTTGCTTGCGTGAGTTAACCTATCTAGTGCCTACGGATAGCTCAAACTGCTGTGTTTTGTGTATTAAATTATTTTTAACTTGATATGTTTCTTCAACTTTGACGGTGAATTTTTGAAGGCCATTATTTTGCAATCTTTTGGAAGGCAGAGTATGCACTTCATTATATGAACTGTCTTTCACTCCAAGACATGCAAACATGGACTCTAAATAGGTCTACGAACAGTTGAAAGTGAAGGAGTTGAAGGTGGAATTTCTGGATTTTCCATGTCGAAAACAAACTAAAGTGCTCTCAACGCAGACAGGCAGAGCTGTCTTCTTTGATTGTCTGAATGATGACGAGCCAGCATATTCAAACCTGTGACAGAGCCATCTGCTGCTCTGGCAGTGATAATGTGGGTTTGGAATGATTTGTAACATTTTTATAATTGTAACGAGTAACGATGCAGCACATAAAAAAATCTATCAGAGTAAAAGTATTAAACTCCTCGAAAATATGTACTGAAGTAAAAGTGGAGCAGGAGAAAAAACAATGCTCCACTAAAGTACAGATACAGCCTTTTAGTACTTAAGTACAGTAGTGAAGTAGATCTACTTCGTTACTATACTTCTCTGAGTAGGTGATTGTCTTCAGAAACAGTTTTTGTTGTGCTGGTTGAAAGTCTCTTCACATTCCAATAGCACTGATTAAAGTAAATGATCTAAATTTATTTTTATGTATTTTTATATTCTGGGTAAGTCATAAGACAAAAAAATGTTCATCCAATTAAAAGTGTCAGGCCGACATCTCCCATAATTCAGATAAGTAGCTCAAACTCTGTTAGCAAATGCAGATTTGAACTACTGCGCACCTGTTTGTACGGAGGTCTGCCGTTTGTGCACTCACGTGCTGCCTGTTCATGAGAGAGAGAGAGAGAGAGAGAGAGAGAGAGAGAGAGAGAGAGAGAGAGAGAGAGAGTGGTAAAAACAAATGCTAAATCAAAACATTTTTAAAATCCTGAATCAATATTGGAGTTACTTTTGCACGCTGGAGGAAGGATGACACCATGGTTGAAGTATTTCTCTTAGACAGGAAATGTTATGTTTTAAAACTATTTTAGTCACGCAGAGCTGATGTAGATTGAATTGTTATGAATGGGTTATATGCACAGAAGTGTTGTTAGCATGTAAGTAGGGCTTAGTAATGAAAGTTTAGCTCAACACATGAGAGAGGGTTCTGCTGTCATCTTTAAGGTGCGCTTGCTCATGTTTTCAGGAGGCATGGCTTTGGACGGCAGGGGACGGACTGTGTTTCAGAGATTTATGCTAACAGGCTAGCATTGTGGCAGATCACCTACTGCACCGTTAAGTTCAGACTTCGCAAGTTTGACATGGAAAACAAACTCCTGAGGATACATTGGGTAAATCTTCAAAGGAAACAGCGTCATTTACACCACCCTGGCTACGTTGTTTCACTATCTTAACCATAACGTGAAAACATGATATAAGGAGCTGCCTATTTTAATTTTGATATTAACAACATAACAGACACTATAAATGTTGAGGCATCGTGTAGCTGCATATTTATATGAGTGTCATCTTCACTGTATGCATATTTATAACATAACTGCCTCCTTTCACTTTCTTTAAAAAATACAAAACATACCCTGTCTCTTGTTGCTGGATATCAGCTTTAATAATCAATAATGGTCATTACAAAAGTATAATGTACAAAAATATTTTACAATACAGCAAATTAAGGCAAGCAATCAGTCAAGATGCAGAATCAGTGTACGTGGTTACATAAATTAATATAACCTTATCTTTGAGCTCAGCCAAAACGCCTTACCAGAAAAAAAGTAATAGATTTAAAAGACCATTAGTTAGAGACAAGATGAATTAAATATCACGTTTAACAACTATAGTGAGATGAAATCCAGTAAAAGATCCTTGATAAACTGTCCGACGTGCGCTGCTCTCACCTGGGGAGGTGTGCTCAGAGCTCCTGCTGACTGCCTGGAGCTCAGACGTGCGCATACGCTGCAACGCATGACAGAGCGTATGTGTAGTCACGTGATGTACGTTTTCAGTGGTGTAGTGTGGACGTAGATCTTTTCAGAAACGGTAGGTGAAACGTCAGTGTGGATGTGGATAGTTTTCATTCAAAAACGCTGTTTTAAAACTAAAACGTATTAGTGTAAACAGGGCCTGAGAATATAACACGCTGCTGCTGCAAACAATATACAGTATATGTAACCTTCCTAGCAGATCTAAACACAGGTGGAGCTGGGGTGGAGGAGGTTTCCTCAAAATTTCACTTGTTGATATTTTTCATCATTTTCATAATTTTGAATAATACAATTTTTTTACATTTTTTTTGTTAACATTTGTTAGATTTCTGAAAAACCCTATGAAACGGAACTTAATGTACTACCTCCAGTAAAGATGCAACTATGACGAAGAAGTTAAACTATATCATTTACTCTATTACATCATGCAACTGATTGCATTTGATTAATATTCCGGTTTTATAATCAGAATTTTTTAATACATGCTTTAAACTGTTAATCATTTTCAAACCAGTCAGGATTAACTTAAAAGTAGTGCTCAACACTGATTAATGTCCTTCAATCAAGTTCATTTTAAAGCACAGCCACAATAACACCAGACCCAGTTTTCATTTAAAATTAATCTGATGCCTTGCTTCTCAAAGTTTGTTTTACAACACATAGTTTAACAGTTTAATAAAAATAAAATGGCAAATCTTAAAAACAAACAATAGATGAGAAGGCTCAGAATAGCATAATTTTACCAGACAGCATTTAAATGGAAGGAGACAATGCACATCAAAAGCAGGCGAAGCACCACATTAATATTCAACATATACAAGCTTTTTACAGAAATTATTCAAATAGTAGCCCATTTGAAATCATTAATATTTGCACTTTTTTGTCTCTAACTGTATCAGATTACATACAGTTATTTTGTAATTTAATTATATTTAGCCATTACATCACAACACATAAAAAGTACATATTTTTCTTCACAAAAAGTAATGTAATATAATTAGGAGTAATATAAGCAGGAAACTTGGGATGCTGCATTTGGGTACATGCTGTAAATGAAAACAAAATTCCAGGAATCAAACTTCATAGCCATGAATCATGATTTACCACATGCTATTGATAATCAGAGACAGATTATATTGATAATTTATGGGTAATAGTCAGACCATCATACTTAAGAAAAAAAAACATACTCCCCTGTAGACACAATGAATCACCAATATCTTCTTTCCCAGAAGAGCAACATATAATTATGGCTTTAATTATAGCTCAAGCAAGCCTGATCAGAATGTCTGAAGTACATTTAAAGTAGCTTGAAATATGAAGGCTCGAACATAAAGCAGTATTAAATTCTGTCTAATTTGAAGATTTTCCAGTTTAAAGTAGTTTGTCTTGCTTGTGTGTCTTTTGTATATGAACTTAGGACAGTTTGAGTTTGAAATTCAATGACTCATTTGAACATTTTGTCTCTGTAGGCCCATTAGATTTTTGATTGTCTGTTTTGCAAAAACTATAAGTTCAACCATTTAGAAATGTCAGAACATCTAACCTTAATTTGATACTTGTAGTTTTAAACTCTAACAGGAGTTAGCATTCAGAAATTTTTCTCTCAGAGGAATAATAACAAGCCAGACTCATTGGAAATACCTGCTCAGGGCTATGCTTTTATTTGCAAACCATGAAATAAGTTGCTCAGGTGACATTTGCATGCAGCTTTTGTTGACAAATCCACTAAATTCTGTCGTGTACATTTTTGAGGATTTCAAATAAAATACTTGGCTGAATTTCTCGTAGGTGCCATTTAAATGTCGTTCTCATGCATGTCCATGAGAACCCAGCTTTCAGATCAACTAACTCACCCCTTCCCTAAACCCAACTGATAGTGTTTTCAAAAGAAAACGAGAAGAGAAAAGCACATGGTGGCTGTGAACTTTTACTACAATTTCACATTGCTTTTTTTTCCAGGTTTCTGGAAACTTACTTCACCACACTCGAATCAGGTCCAGTCCACACCCCAACCAAACCCAACAACAACGTACAAGGTGAGCTTCCAAGCAAACTGACCAGCCTGGAAAAGCCATCCACATGGAGATAAGAGGGTAAGGTGAACACGTTTTATCACGGACAGTGTTGGGCAATAACGCGTTACTAAAAATGCGTTACTGTAACGGCATTACTTTTGACAGTAACTAATACTGTAACACATTACTTTTTAAATATATTAACTCTGTTACCGTTACAACATGATACTTTTGTCCGTTACTTGGTAAATTAATACATTTTGGCTGCAGTCCAGCCTACATCTTCTGTTTACAGCGGCAACCACTGTAAAGAAGATGCGTCGTGTACAAGGTGCCAGACTGAAAAAAAGTAATCAGTATAACGAAATTGATTCATTTAGTAGACACAGTGACACATCTCTGTTATAGTTCAGAACACGTTATTTAAATGTATGGTGGTGTATTGCTTAGAAAAATGCTGTGATTATTATTTTTTTGTTTGTTCTACATATTTTTATAGCTGTTATACAGCAGCAGATTTTGCACTTTGAATATACACAGCTTACTTTCCATAAATTACTGACATACCATGTTTAATTTGTGGTTAATTTAAATAATTGCTCATCTATTTCATTTTTGAGCAGCTATTATGTTTTTGTTTTGTTTAAAATGCATACAATTTATGGTTGTTTTTTCGGTGCTGAGTTTCATTAAATTGATTTTGATGATAATTCAGATTACTTTCATTTATGTATTTTATAAAGGTTTGTGTTTGTTGTATATTGTCGTTATTTTCACCCTCAAACTGTTAAGGAACATGTTTCTTCATGTTCATAAATGTTTCATAAATACAAACGTATGATGCTGGAGTAACTTCAGTTTTTGCTTTTTTGTTTCTGAATACACATATAATTATTCAGTTGGTTTATCATCTTGTGATATTTTCATTTTGTTCTGCTGGTCTGATTTAAATAAATTAGTGTTTCAAGAGTTCACACAGATATTGTTTGACAACTGTTAGCAGGTTTGGCATGCTGTCCTGGGAGAGAACCCTGAGCTCGGAGATAGGTGAGCCCAGGGCTCCCGCCTGGTCCATAGAGCATATGAGGGGAGTACGAGATCAGGTGATTCTCGAGAGCTCCCCGTGGTAAAGGAAGAAAAGAGGAGAAGGGGTGGATAGGGGGTTTCTTCGGAAACAAAGATAAGAGAGTAGTTCTAGCTAGGCTACTTATAGTGAGTTGGGGTTAATCTGATTGGCTAACTAGTGAATGTAGATGAGTGGCCAGCTGCAGTCAATCATATCACGTGCTCCTCTCGAAATTAGTTTGTGAAACTTCACTTAAAATTACTTTTTATTTAAGTTTGTCTAATGTTTTAGTTGTGAGAATGCAAATTAATTAAAACTGTCAAGCTGATCAACAGTGTATTCTCCATGCAGCATATAAGTGATGTTATAAGGGTTATACTTGTAATGACATTATCATTTTTGGTGTAAGTAATCGATAAAGTGTGTTACTTTTTGAATAAAGTTTTTCAGTAACTAGCACAACACTGATCACGGATCACAGACACATTTAATTTGTTTTGTGGTATCTATTTGGTACTGCATGAACAACTACATGAAACAATTGTTTTTTCTGTCATCACTATCAGAAATAAAGGTACAAAATCTGTCACTGGGGCGCTACCTTTTCAAAAGGTACATATTGATTCCTTACAGGTCCTCGAAGGTACATATTAATACCTAAAAAGTACAACTCTGTACCCCATAGTACATTAAAGGTACAAAAGTGAACCTTAACAGTACAAAAGTGGGTAACGCTTTATTTTGTTGGTCCATTTGAGTATTTGTAGACTGTCTGCTTAATATCTGTTCATACTGCTCATTCAACAGACATTTAACAGACTATAAGAAACTTTGCAAGTACATGTCAACTTACACTAGCCCAAATCCCAACCCAACAGTCTACTTATTATCTAATGAGAGTTGGTTAGCCTGTAGATACAATGTAACTTAAATTCAACAAACGGACCATCAAAGTAAGGTATGACCCGAAAGTGTACCCTAAAGGTACAAATTTTCAACTGTACAGTACAAAAATGTATCTTTTTAGAAGGTACCGCCCCAGTGACAGATTTTGTACCTTTATTTCTGTGTGTATACCACTCTGTACCATTTGTTTTACACAGATATTTCAGACAAACATGTGCTGATGCATGTATTTGTGGTTTCCCAAAGATGTAGCCCTAGGCATGTATTCCCAATGAGCCTGTGTTGAAGAACAATAATTTTAAAATCCGATTCTAATCCAATTCAATGACCTATGTTAAGCTAAGCTAAAAGTGCTCTCTCCAGACCTGGAGATCTGCTAAATGGATTCAAAAATGTAAAAACTATGATGATTCGGTGAATATATATATTTAAATGTGGTGTTTCTTTAGATGCAATGTTTGACTTTCTTAAGCTAACGTAAATAGTTGTCATTATGAAAGGCGATGTCTCTTTCTATCATATCCTCAACAAAGAGGTAATTTAGGAAGTCTGTAGGAGTGGTTTTGTATTGTCTGTGGCAGCTTTTGTGTAACTTGTTTAGTGGTACGTCTAGCGTGGCGAGGAGAGGGGGCAGTTTTGCTCCTGACCCTGTCAGACTGATCCTGAGATGGCCGTTCAGGGCCCCTCACCCACTCAATGCGTTCTTTCAGCCCTGCTCTGGGATCAGCCTTTGGGTCACAGGCAGAAAGACGAGCCCTGGGTGCCGAATTTAGAGGGGAAAAACGTTGTTTTGTGAACATTCTGAAGAAGCTTTACAACTTCCGAAAGTTCCTCTGACCGCCCCAATAACCCCTTCCCATGATTCTGAGTTTTGTATGTTAATACGCATCAAATGCAGCTCAAACACAATGAGGAGGCCCGGGTTCCTAAACAACAAGAGAGTGGGAGGAAAACCGACCCAGCATTTGCTTGACTTTGACCTGAATATAATTCTCTGGTTAGGAGCGTCAGCTTTGATACTTGCATTTGACTTAAACAGAAAGGCTTTCGGTTATGTGCCAAAATGGAGATTTACCTCAGCTGGGGAATATCTCATGCCAAATGAATTCACAAGCATTATCTTTGACCTTTTTGACCGTTGTTTTTCTTTTTTAAATGCAACAACTGACTGGTAAAAACTGTAGATCATCAGTAAAAACTACACACCGTCACTTTCAAAAACTAGTTTGGACCATTTTTTATCCGAAGCCTTCACAAAAATAAAAGCTTAAAAGTCCTCAGGGCTATAACACTAAAGTCTTATAAATTTCTGCTGCACTAAATTGCCATTCCCAGAGGATTTTTTTCTCAGCTAAAGTGTTCTCAGTTATGCTTTTGAAGGTATATGCTACTTAAAAACACAAAATGAAAGATTTTATGACATATTTGCAAAAAACCACAGTGAAAGATAACAGTTTATGCATTTCATTTGAATTCCACATATGAAAGAAAATCGAATGGGTTCAGGTGACTAACCTTTACTTTGAATTGCTACTGTAAAACTCTTACAATTTTTTAAATATTCATTTAAGTATCTCTTATATCTCTGGTGTTCCTTCTAATATTATTTTAAATATAAAACGCATACAATTAGAGTATGAAACAAAAATGTAATTGTCATTAGAATATTTTTGTTGTTGAGTATTATAATATAACACTTTCTGGTACACCGTGAACAAGTATTTGGATAGTATTAGTTGTTTTTTAGTGTTTGTCATACTGTATCTCTTTTAACTATTGTTTATTAGGGCTGCTTGATATTGGAAAAATATGACACTGTGATATTTAGTTTTTCTGCAATATATTGTGATATACTGTATCTAACCAATTCCAGCAAATGATTGAATGACACTATTTGTTAAATTTTTGCAATTTTACAATGAATTTTGCAATTACAGCCACAAGTCTTTTTGAATATGATGCCACAAGCTTGACACACCTGTCCTTTGGAATTGTTGCCAATTCATCTTTTTTTTCAAAAAAGGTCTGGGCTCTGGCTGGGCCACTGAAGGACATTCACCGAGTTGTTGTGAAGCCACTCCGTTGATATTTTGGTAGTGTGCTTTGGGTCACTGTCCTGTTGGAAGATGAACTCTCACCCCAGTCTGAGGTCAAGAGCACTCTGAAGCAGTTTTTCATTCAGGATGTCTGTGTACATTGCTTCATTCATCTTTCCCTCTATTCTGACTAGTCTTCCAGTTCCTGCTGCTGAAAAACATCCCCACAGCATGATGCTGCCACCACCATGCCTCACTGTAGGGATGGTATTACCCTGGGGATGAGCGGTGCCTGGTTTTCTCCAAACGTAACGTCTGGCATTCATGCTTGGTTTGTGCTTTGACATGCACTGTCAACCCTGGGACCTTATAAAGTCAGGTGTATGCCTTTTCTTGTCTAATCAACTGAGTTTACCACAGGTAAACTCCAATTAGGCTGCTGAAACATCTTAAGAATGATCAGTGGAAACAGAATGTACCTGAGCTCAATTATGAGCTTCACGGCAAAGGCTGTGAATACTTCTGTACATGTGATTTTTCCGTTTTTTTATTTGTAATAAATTTGCTACAATTTCCAAAAATCTTTTTTATCACTTTGTCATTATGGGGTATTGTGTGGAGAATTTTGAGGAAATAAATTAATCTATTTTGGAATAAGGCTGTAACAGAAAATGTGGGAAAAGTGAAGCGCTATCAATATATTCTGGATGCACTGTAAACTCAACATTGCATATCTATGCGATGTGACTATTACGGTGGCACAGCCGATGCTGAAACCTTATATTGTGCAGCCCTATTGCTGATAATAAAATGTATATGTATTAATTCATTAAGAATAATAAGCCAAAAATGAGTCGAGTCTTAGTTTTGATCTGGATCTTAGATTAGATATAATGGCTCCAATTCAGGTAACTACAAAATTGTTATTATCCCTAATTATATTAAAGAACTGTAATTCCTCAGTACAGTTATGGGTTTGGCAAATAATTCAAATTCAAAAAGTGTGTAGAAACCATCTGTCACTACACTAACTCACATTCATTTACCTCTCTCTCTCTCTAGCTGTCCATCTGTGTCTCTGGCTGGTGTACTGTATAATATGAAGACTGACCTACTGGCGTCCGCTGCCTCTGGTACACACACACATGGCCATATAAAGGACGCCCCAACCTTCCCTGACTCGCTCTCTCTTTCCTGCAAGGTGCCAAACTCTGCTTTTTAATTATTCATTACACCGCCCTGCCCTGAGAACGCCACCGTGCTGCGTTTTCGGTCCAGACGTGGATGGCTGCCATAGTGCGGAGCACGCTCGTTCTATCCCACTGAATGTTTGCAACCATCTGCCGAGGTTCAGCACAGCAGCGTGCGACGGGATGTTTGATTTTTTAACACCCTGTTTAGTGTGTGTCCTGGCGTATCACACCCATATTTCCTTCTGGTTGGACTCTAATGGGGGAAGAGTGTGTATATGGGCACCTTAGGGCTGAAACTGCTTGGCTAAATATTCCTCTCACACAGGTCGTAACGCGCTCACTGCATTGATTGCATGCGTGTGTGTGTCTGTCCTGTTGCATCTCATCAGTTTCTCCTTGCTAGAGTAAGGAAAACCAATATTCGCAAGCTGTATGTCACCCTATGCCCTCTTTCTCTCCCTCTGAACATCCTGTCCTATCGCTCTCTGTGTTGACTTTGAGACAATCCATTATTTTTGATAAGCTCATTTTCGCTGTGTCTTATCGAACCGCGGGCAGAAGCGGAGAGAGAGACGTGTCCGAGGCTTCCAAGGGCCAGCGCTGTAGGGCCAGAGCAAACACTAATCAGCTTAATTTCAGCATCTCATCACGAGGGGCTCCGTGTGTGATCTGTATTAACCGCTCAGTAATGGGTCTGACGGCATCGCAGCTGTTGAACAATAATCTAGGACCGTTCTCAGAATCTCCGATGCGTATTGCATACAAAAATGGCTTAATTCGTCCAACGCCAATCAATCGAGATGTTTACAAGTTCCCAGGCTGCTTAAACAAATGCTTCCAATGACTATTCACTGGAGTTGCTCAAGATTTGAGGTTGTGGGAATCAATCATTTAAAGAAAATGACATTATTTAGCTGAAAATTGGTCCGGTACACAGGGGGCAAAATGTAAATATTAGGTTAGATTTAAGTCGTGACGTGAGGTGACCAAAATTCAATGTCTAGCCAGCATCTAAGGACAATGTTATTTTCACATCCAATAACAACGTCAAATGACGTTGATATTTGGTTGATTTTAGGATGTGTTGGAGAGTGACCAAACTCCAACATCAAGACAGAGGCAAAGTTCACTGTAATCTCTTAGACTGGTCTTATGGACTGCGGCATATCATTCCCTGATTCATCAAGCCCCTCTAAAAGACAATTATTCAACAGGTAGACTACAAAAATGAATAGCTGCAAAATATGCACATGCCCATCAAGCGTGAATGGTTACATATCATGCATTTTACACTGTATAGTATGGACAGAGATTGTTTTTCTGAAATGCAGTAAAAAAAGTCAGTCTGGATGAGGAGCATTTTCATTCTAAAATGCAGCCTAAGGGGCCAATCCCACCAAGCATGCCTTTTTTTTTACTACTGAAAACTCCTGCTTGCCTATTTGTTGGTTTTAAAGAGAAAGTTCACCCCAACATTAAAATTCACTCACTATTTACTCACCCTCAAGTGGTTCCATATATTTATGAGTTTCCTTTTTCATTCATTTTCTTTTCGGCTTAGTCCCTTCCAGGGTCACCACAGCGGAATGATCTGGCAACATATCCAGCATATTTTCTACACAGTGGATGCTGACCCAGCCGGAGCTCGAACCAGCGAACTTGCTGTGAGGCGATTGTGCTACCCACTGAACCACCGTGCTACCATTGACTTCCGTAGTAGGACAAATTTATTAGTTTTCAAAATAGCTTCTTTTGTTTTCAACAGAAAAAAACAGGATTGTGACAAGTGAAGGGTGAGTAAATCATGACAAAATTTCAGTTTTGGGGGAACTACCCCTTTAAAGCAGTGTGCTGCACTTTTTCTGTTGCTAGGCAATTGCTGTATTAACGATGCTAGAGCAGTGTTTCTGCACATAGTTTACTTTTGTAATTGCAGGCTCACAGAGCACTTCGTCAAAAATGTGAGTTTCATGTGGTTAGAATGTGTAGTACCATACACATCGGCCAAAAATACTCACTGCCAATAGAAAACAAGAGACCTTTCACCACAAAAAACAATAACAAACAAACAACAAAACAAACAAACAAACTGCATTCATTGTGGTTGGGAAATAAGAAGGTTGATGTCCAACTTTAAAATAAATGATAACATAGGGGGGTTATGGGTAAATAACTATGTCCAGGGTCACTATAAAGACCTGAGGTTAGAATTTAAGGTATGACAATAAACATAAAAGGCCCTATCATACACCCGGCGCAATAAGGTGCAAGACGTGTTTCTATGACTTGTTACTATTCTCAGACCATAATTTTCCTGTTTTCCGCCACATTGTTTAAACAGTAAATCCATTTGCGCCCCTTTGTGGACTCATGGGTGTTTCGGTCTAGAAAAGAGGTGGCTTAAGTCGCATTGTTGGCACCTTGCTATTTTGAGTAACTAAAATAGACTGAACAATAGACCAGCTGAGAGCAGGTCTAAAGTCCAGAGCACGTTTGTTGTGCGCCTCGCTTACACATTGCTTAATACACACAGAATGTACAGCAATACTCAAATATCTTTACAGATGAAAAAAATTAAAGTATTAAAATATTACAAAAAATATTATTTTCTATATGAATATAAAAACCACTGCCTCCATGCCTTTTTTATCTCGGGGGGCTTTGTCAGTTTATTCATGACAATTTGCTTTTGTAAAATGTTATTATTTGTAGCAGTATTATTTATTATATGCATATTTATATTTGTTTTATTAAAAACAAGCTTAGATTTGCCTACCTGTCTGGTTTTAGACCATATGGGGCATAGCCTGTGTATTTTTATATAACTCAGTTGATTGACCATATTTCGTTGTAATTGTTCATTTATTCGTTTGCTGGAAATTAGAACTGAACTTAGAAATAGTTTTAAAACAAATCTTTGCACTTAACAAACAAAATTAATTATGTAGGCTAATGGATGTCTGTGCATACAACATGAGGAGGCTCATTTTCTCATTCTCGCGTTGCAGATGCTCTGTTGAACTGTTTTCTCGCTAGTGAAGCGTTCAGTTTTTCCACTTACAAAGTCTGCCATCTAAATAGCAAATGCGCCATGGCGTGATGCAACTGACTTATAAAGGGAATGGGAGATGATTCTCTGATTGGTTCATTCTCAAAACACACCTATAACTCATTAAGAGAATAGCTCAACCCTGTTAGACCATGCGCTGCAGTGCCGGTGTCCCTGCAGAGTTTTGCTCCAACACTAATCAAACACCCTAATTAGTGTCTTCAAGATCACTAGAAAGCTACAAGCAGGTGTGTTTGATTAGGGTTGGTGCAAAATTATGCAGGGACACCAGCCCTCCAGGATCGAGTTTGCCCATCCCTGGCCTAGACCGTTAAAATAGAGCCGAAAGTATTGCGTATAATGTGCATTCATTTATTTACCAGCTGACCGAGTGAAAGAGTGAAGTAATTATGGAACATTGTGGCAAGTGAAAATCAAAAAAAATCTCCTGGAGGAATAAAAAATAAATAAATAAATAAAAAACACGCACACAAGAAAGTGTAAAAAAGTTAATAAATTCCTTCATTTTTCAGAAAGAAAACTATAAGAAGCATGTACTGAGAAATCGTAACACAGCGTATGTTCATAGATCCTGCTTGATATCAACCTTTATCTTCAACAATCCGATCCCAAGTGGACAACCCTACTTAAGGTGTAAACTGGGTCTAAAACATTTTACGCTTACCCACTTTCAACCATTCCCAGAGGTAGTCAGAAACACATTAAATGATTGCTTTCGTAGTGTAAATATAAATGCTCAGCCACAAAAACCCACCTACTCTCATGTCACCAATATGAACCTTGCAGTGTGACTCAATCTGAACCCTTCTGTCCTCCAGTAAACAATTTATTCTGACGTGAAAATGAACTGTGTGTGTGTGTGTGTGTGTGTGTGTGGATCAGGATGATTTCTGACTCTGCGCTGCCGTTCTTTTCCCCTGACACCTGTGTGCTAATTAGGGTCGTATTGCAGCATTCCATGCTAATGACTTCAGGCTGCATACAGTAGCTGTAAACATTTACTCTAGTCGTCTGTTGAATGCTGTTATCTCAATGATGGCATGCGTATTTGTGTGGGTACAAACACAGTGTTCTCGCTGCGCTTATTAATGCCTGATGTTCGATTTTATCAGCTTTTTAATAAACCAAGGTCTGTTTATCCACATTCATGCACAAAAGTAAAGTCAATAAAGAGGACTTTCTCGCACATTGTGAGCAATTCATCAGTATGTATTATTCTAAAGAAAAAAGTTTTCTATAATCTTCCACTAAAAGTCTCTCCGCCTCTGAAATGACTTTTCTTTTGTGTTGATGTCACCAGTGCTGTCTTCAAGTCATGTCGGAATAATCGCATTTATGTGATGAGTGTACTTGAACGCCACCACAATGACATAATTACCAGAGGGATTTTCTCTGAGAGGCTTCTTTCCCAGTTCAAGGCAGAATCACAGCAGAAGCAAATCAGTAATGGCCATAAGTTTTAATCAGGGAAGTTATTTGCCTTTTGTGTAGCCTTGATGAAAAAACGAAACAAAGCCTGCAATAAACTACACTACCTGACAAAAATCTTGTTGTCAATCCCAGCTGTAAGAGCAACAAATAATAACTTCACGTCTAGTTCAGAAGGTGGATTTTTTAGATGAATCAGTTGAACTGCATCACAATCATCACAAATACTGCAGAAGACCTATTGGAAGCGCTACACCTCATACTTTAGCCTCCACATCAAAGTTCCTGAAAGCAAAGAAGGTCAAGGTGCTCAAGGATTGGCCAGCCCAATCACCAGACATGAACATTATTGAGCATGTCTGGGGTAAGACGGAGAAGGCATTGAAGATGAATACAAAGAATCTTGATGAACTCTGGGAGTCCTGCAACTACGCTTCCTTGGCCATTCCAGATTACTTTATTAATAAGTTATTTGAGTCATTGCAGAGATGTATGGATGCAGTCCTCCAAGCTCATAGGAGTCATACACAATATTAATTCTTTTTCCAATGCACCATGACTTTATATTCTATACTGTACAATATTTCTGTTAAATTAGAAGACTTTTGTTTAAGCAAAGTCAGCCCTTACTGTCCTAATTAAATAATTAAAAATTAAGGAATGATAATATTTTATTTTGGTAAAATGAAAAAAAATTGGTAAATTTTTTGGTAAAATTAAGAAATGATCATATTTTATTTTGGTAAAATCTTTGCCTTTCATATAAGCAACTTCTATTATCAAATGATCAACTAGAAGTTATTATTTGTTGTTCCTGAAACTTGGATTTTTGTTAGCTAGTGTACAGTTTTCAAGGCTGGAGGCATTACCATAAACATCAATTAAACACCCAACTTCGTTTTGTTTGCACAAGACGTGCACAGTAATTCAATATTACCATGTTATAAAAAACACTGAATGAAAAATGATAGAAAGACAAAGGGTCAACAGCCTAACTAAAGCAAGCAACAAGCTATCAATGGTAACTACAAACACTGTTATTTGCAATAAATTATGTAGACTGCTTTGTAGACTGATGAAATAACATTAGTCTTGGAAGAAAAGTTTCTCATAGAAGAAGCAGGTGATGCTGATTTTGGGTAGTTTAATCCTCCTCTTGTGAGATCAAGAGAGATTTGTCAATGTACTGTTGGAATTTCGGTTGTGCTTCGGATCAGGAGATAACCATGAAACACTGATAATGCTGCAAGTTGCATACTACACTCTCAGAAATAAAGGGACAGGAGATGTCACTGGGGCACTACCTTTTCAAAGGTACATAGTTGTACATGAAAGGTCCATAATGGTATCTCAAAGGTACTTTTTAGGTACATTTGGGCACTAAAATGCACCTTTGAGGTACCGCTGTGGACTCTTTGGGTTCAAGTATGTATATTTTGAAAAGCTACAGGCCCAGACGGCTACTGTACCTTTATTTCTGAGAGTGTACAAAAATACAGTTTCAGTTATTTATTTGTTTGTTTAAAGCTGCTCCAGAAAGAAAATCGGTATAGGCATAGCTAAATAATAAGAGTTCAGTACACTGAAATTACAAACTATGAGTCTCACACAGCATTGTTTCCTTTGTCTCATGCTAATCCTCTGAGTGTGAAATCCTGGTGAAAAACAACTGTGATCAAAACACAGACACTGACAATCCAAACAAGAGTGTTTGATTAGCTACAGTGTTTCCTAATGATAATTGTCCCATATTTATAAGATTTTATTATACTTAATATAAACAGTTGAAGTCAAATTATTAGACCTCCTGCACTCTCATAAATAAAAGTACAGGAGCTGTCACTGGGGCAGTACCTTTTCAAAAGACACATATTTGTCCCTGAAGGGTCCATAATGGTACCTCAAAGGTACTTTTTAGGTACATTTGGGCACTAAAATACACCTTTGAGGTACCACTGTGGACTCTTTGGAAACAAATATGTATCTTTTGAAAAGGTACTGCCCCAGTGACAGCTCTTGTACCTTTATATCTGAGAGTGTGATTTTTCTGTTTTAAATATTTCACAAATTGAGCAAATAATTTTTCACAGTATTTCCTATAATATTTTTTCTTCTGGATAAACTCCTATTTGTTTTATTTCAGCTAAAATTAAAGCAGTTTAATTTTTTTTTTAAAACCATGTTAAGGTCAATATTATTCACTGTCAACAGTGTAATTAAAGATGTAATTACATGCATTTCATCAATCATAAGTACGATGTAAAAACATGTTTTTACACAATAAGTACATTGTAACAAATGGTTAATTTCAGTGTAAGTTCATATTAGTTAAGGCCACCTAATTTAAAGTGGAATTCTTCAACCACTGATTTTTCTGTTTCACTGAGAAAAACATGACTACACTGCTATTAAAAAGGTTGTGAATGTCATTTCGTGCTGCTTTAAGAAATGGAGAGGGTGCGTTTCAGTATTCCATCACTTACGTTGATCCAAATGTTTGTTTTGCAGCTGCCAGAGCACTGGATGGAAAAGATAAACGGCACAACCACCGGCACTTCATTTTACTGTGATGAGCATTTGGAATGAGCCTGACATGTTCTGCTCTGGTCTTCAATCATATTCTGCCTACTCAGAGCCAACAGAACAAGATGGAAACGAGTTGCTGGTTATTAACTTCTACTTTTGTTTTTCTTTTACCGGGAGAGATCAGATTAATCAGGAAAAGTGACATTTCAAAAACAAATTTTCCCCACTTTAATTAGGTACGATTAATTGGCAAGATTAGCTTTGTGCTCTTCAAATTATGAAAGTGTGATAAATAAACAAATAAATAAATAAATAAATAAATAAATTCTGCTTGTTCGTGTTGTTTGAAGCAACACCTTTAATTCTAACGTTCCACTGGGACTTTAATATTGTAGTAATTTTCTTTTTACATTAAATTGTTTCAATCTACTAAAATTGTCAATCAAAGTCACTTTGTTAAAGCTTAAAGTTGAATTTTCAACACCGAAAGTCGACAAAGCAGAGATCAAGGTCCCGTAATATTGACAATCTTAAATAAAAGGAAAACACTTGTGAACCACAAAATACGCACTGTTAATTACCAGATATTTTTTGCAGTGTACATAATTTTGCTAGAAGTGATTTCAACAATGTTTCAAACTACTCGGATTTGTCAAAATATTATATCATTAATTATTCACTCTTACATTAACTTTAATCAAATACATTAACACCCTTCATTAAAAAGCAAATCTTCTTTATTAAACCTACCAAAATATCAACACAGCCTAAAAAGTTAATAATTATGCAAAACCAGCTTTTTTATTTATTATTAAGGATGCTCTGATCAGGATTTTTGCAGCCGATACCGAGTACTGATTGTTTGTCATGGTGATCCACCGATGCGGAATACTGATTTTGATGCTTTAAGCTTTATAATGCATTAAGCACGTTTTCCCTCCTAGTATGAATCTTAAGTGAAGATCTCACCTTACCTAAGAGAATAAATTAAGGATGCTGCATATAGTAAACACATCTCATAACCATTTAGTTGTAAACGTGTCATGGCCACCTTGCCATAAATTTTGGGTATTTTAACAAATTTTCGGCGATCACAGAGCAGGTTATGACTATGTGGGAGACTCGCAGAGCTTCCGGGAGAGGTCATAAGGTTGGAGATGTTCCGATGAAGAGTAGTCCGAGAGCTGCGTGGAGTTCCGATCATCTTCGTATGCCGAAAGTTTGGATCCGAAATCCGAACTCCTGCGACTAGGGCATATGCGACCGGCTGACCGGATGTCATGTATTCCAGTGTTGTCCGAGCAGATCCATGGGTGCGAGATAAGAAATAGTATTATTTTTCCGTTATTTTTTGAATCAGAAAAAAAGTTTATTTAAAAAACATTTCTATTCATAAATAAGTAATAAAAATATAATTTTTATATAATGTCTCTACATTCCCTCTAAAATTTTTAGCACTCTAAATTTCTTGTATTCATTCATTCAACCATAGTGAAGGCATGGAGAATAAAGGCTCTTGCTTTTGTACTCCTTTATTTCAGACACCGCGAGAATCAGCTTCTCTCCCATGGTGCAGGACAAAACTGAAAATTCTGAGCAACTGCCACAAGGGGGCGTATTCCGACAGTCATGTTCGAATGTCGTTTGCAGTGGAAAGGCAGCTTTACATACACTAGCTATGTTTCCATCCACCTATTTTTATGCACATTTTGGATATGCGCATAAAAAACGGTTGATGGAAACACTAAGATGCACATAAATTTAGAAAATGCGCATAAAAACGTATGTGCTTAACTGAGTTGGATAAACATTTTATTTTATTTATTTTATTAAATAAGAAAAGATGCGCATAAACTATGATTGAAAAAAAAAACTTTTAAGTGGAACACATTCCAGAATGCGCATTAAAAAAAGTCATATGGTTTTGTTATAAGACCCAATAAGAGAAACGTTCTCCTATATCGCTCACCAGATCTGTTGTGGATAAAGGCAAAATTACAATTCAACTTAACAACAGAGAGTGATAGAGATGTATCGTGTTGTATTTTGAAGCTACAGTCAAAGAAAACACAGCCAGAAAATAATATCAACCTTTGCATGAATATATGACAATTCAGCAGTCTACATGTGTTTGTTAAAACATACGCATCAAGTTTTACTATTAACACGATAAATTACCAAAAGATGTAATTAAACACACTTTATGAATAAATATGCTTTCTATAAATCCTGCATTTTGTGTCCTGAAGTGGTTTTGAAACATGTCTCCTGCTGCGGTTGCCCAATAATTCAAAACAATTTGCGCCTTGTGTTTTTAAAATGAAAGTCCCACATACGTAGTAAGTCCTTATAAATAACTAAGGGAGAAAAATTGCGTGTGGCTTATCAAACGCAGCCTGAGGTATGCATATTAGTGAGCTCAGAGCATTTTTATGATATCGGAGCTGAATAAGAGTCATGTTCTCTTGATGACATGGCTGCTTGTCAGGTCTGGATGAATGACCTAAAGTTGGCATACATGAAAATATGGAGGGCGTGGTCCATGAGTCTCGTTTTGTCTTTCGATTAGCTCGTTGTCCACAGGGTTTTACACAATACTTACAAGTGGAATTTACATGAAAACAAGCAAATAGTGGTGTTTGAGGCTCACATGTCCCTATTTCCATATACAGATCTTTTATACCCAGGTTTTCATTATAGAGCTTTATATTCACAACGGTTTTATTTTATACGGTGCTAAGTGCAAAGTTTCTGAAGTGACAAGTATATGTAAATGTGAAACTGAATCCAAAATTAGATGGTGATAACTATAGCAACGGACAGGTTAAGTCAAAATAATATGTCAAAATAGATCTGTGCATTAAGTCTTAACCACTAAGACCAACCAATTGTTCTTGTACTTAATGCATTTCTTTGTACAGCATTTAAACGTTTCACTTGACATTTTTAAAGCTAACTACATGATGATGTTTAAATGCATTATTTCAATAGTCCTTGTTAAATATAAAAGCTAAATGGATTCCAATTTTAGTACCTTTGAAAAAAAACTGAATTCGTCCTGACAGCTGAATTCTGAAAAAAAAAAATTAAAATAATCCACACAGACATCACAGATAAATACACTATTAAAAGTCAAAATCTGAGGAAAATGTTCATATTAAAAATAAACAGAACTCCTACGCTATATATAAAGCAAAACCATTCTGCATTAAAATACACAAATAATATTTCTCGTGCTTTTTATGTGTGTTTTCTGCAAAGGTGGGAGTGTGTATGTGACTCATCATGTCATTCTTAACGCAGATCAACACAGAATCATGCTGTTGTTTTCCTCCAGAGCTCCGCTGGAGAAACACACGATGCTCTGTTCGCTCAAACAAAACCCCCCGGCTCTGCTGCACTCTTAATTTAACGCTGCTGTAGCCGCTCTCACAGACAGCCATCAGATTACACAGATGCTGTATATACAGTCTAATCCACAGGAAGCTACAACACACTATGAGGAAACTGATGCTCAGTCATGACAGTGTGGCACAGAGCTACTTCTTGTGTATTTGCGTGATGGTTTTATGGTTAAAGGGATAGTTCAACCCAACAAAAACAGCTGAAGTCAAAATTATTACAAAATGTTTATAGGTATTTTCCAAATCATGGAATTTTTCGCAGTATTTCCTATAATATTATTTTCTGGTGAAAGTCTTATTTGTTTAATTTCAGCTAGAATAAAATCTGTTTTTTATTATTTTAAAACCATTAAAGGTCAATAATATTAGCCACCTTATACAATATTTTGTTTTAATTGTCTACAGAACAAACCACTGCAATCCAATAACCATAACTTCCCTAATTACCCTAATCAAGCCCTTAAATTGCACTTTAAGCTGAATACTAGTGTTTTGAAAAATATCTAGTCAAATATTATTTACTGTTATCATGGCAAACATAAAATAAATCAGTTATTAGAAATTAGCTATAAAATCTTTTATGTATAGAAATGTTTTTAACAAAATCTTCTTTCTGTTAAACAGAAATTGGGGGAGAAAATATACGGTGGGGCTAATAATTCAGGAGGGCTAATAATTCTGACTTCAACTGTATAAATAATATGTGACTGAAACACAATTTACATTTCTCAAAATTATACACTAAGACATCTATGAATTCAAGAAATAGCATGTTAAATTGTGTCAATTTATCAATTATTATTTGCTTTCAAAAGGTGCAGTAGGTGATCTGCCAAAATGCTAACCAGTTAGCATAATATCTTTGAAACACAGTCCCATGCAGGGGTGATTGAACACAATCACCCCGCCATCCAAACCCACGCATCCTGATATCATGAACATGCCAACACAATCTCACGGCAATTCGTAACTTTTTGATTTAGTGGCTAATTCGTATCTAATTCGTACATTTTCTTACGATTTGCTCATCCCCCAATGACGGTTGGGTTTAAGGGTGGGGTTAGGTGCCACGCCCCTCTTTTAAAAATCGTAAAACATTGTACGTCTGAATTAGCCACTAAACTGACAAAACATAAAATACTTAACATTTTCTCGTGAGACCAGGCTGGAACATGCACATTAAAGATGACAGTAGACAACCCACTAGGTCATGTCATTTGCCAGTTGGAAAACTTTATAGTACTTTATAATACTACAATTCCGAACAAAACAACTGTATTCTATCTAGCATGTTTTCAGTTGTGTAGCAAGCAAAACTTGTCATGATGTGCAATGTTTCATGCAGTATCGCTGGTCTCACTCTCTCATACACTTTGTGCTAAAGCGATTACTGTATGCTTAGTGGTTGGCCGGCGGCGTGCAGGAATTGCACTTATTACTAAGCCATACTTACATGCTATTTCAGACCGATTATTCAAAGTAGCATGGTAAACAATATAGGGAGTGTGTCACAGGTTGTCATTATACAAAAATGAACCAATGTGATGTGAAAAACAACTTCACCTCAGTAAAGCAGGCTAAGCAGAATAGCGCTATTTACTTGTGTTTTGTTGTTAAATTAAATAGAAATCTACATTAATGATGCTGTAAAAGGTATCTTATGAAACTGAAAATAGTCACATCAATCATTTGCCAGAAGATTTCAGTGGCTGAACAACACGTCCGTGCATAACCCATTCGTAAAAAAAACAACACAATCTACATCAGCTTTGTGTGACTAAAATAGTTTTAAAACAACATTACCTGTCTAAAAGAAGTCAGCCATGGTGTCATTCTTCCTCCAGCATGCAAAAGTAACTCCAATATTGATTCAGGATTTTAAAAAGTTTTGATTCAGCATTTGTTTTTACCAGTCACACACACACTCTCTCTCTCTCTCTCTCTCTCTCTCTCTCTCTCTCTCTCTCTCTCTCGTGTGCATGTGCAAAAGGCAGATCTGCATAAACGGCTGCACAGATATACACATCTACATTTGCTGACTTATGCCTCACCCAGAATATGAAAATACATAAAAATACATTTAGATGTTTTACTTTAATTATGTGAAGAGGCTTTTAACCAGCATAACAAAAAATGTTTCTGAAGACAATCACCTACTTCACTTTTAAGCAACATTTGCCCAGCTCAGGGTCCTCATTGTTTAACGGCTCATACATCAGTTCACTACAAGGAAAACTATCGACAGACTTTGTCCATGTGAAATTCATAATTTTCAAAACTGCAGTTTTATTAATTTATTTTGTTACTAACATTATTATCATCATTTTATTATTATTATTTTTTTTTTTTTACAGTTAGGCCATTCGTTTACAGTCAAATCCAATATTGTGTCAATAAAAACAAAACAAACCTTTTCGAAAACTTTAGATTAGATTAGATTAGATTAGATTAGATTCAACTTTATTGTCATTACACATGTACAAGTACAAGGCAACGAAATGCAGTTTCGGTCTAACCAGCAGTGCAATAGCAGCAAGTGCAGGATACAGGTATAAGTTATAAAGTGCAGTTATAGAAAAACTATGGTAATATTTACAGATGGGTGTACTATGAACATTATATACAGGTTTTATTAGCTATGTACAGATTTACAATAAATGAATATGTGTACAGGATGCTATTAATAATCAGGAGTGGCAGATAGATAAACAATTACAAATGTTCATGTGCAGTGGGTATGTACAGTTCAACTACTGCCAGAGTAAGGATTTTTTAAAATGGTGGCTCAGTGGTTAAAAGTGTTGAAGTGCCTTGGTTGAATTATAAATCAATGTTCCATTAGCTTGGTACAGCCACAACTAAAATTCCTTAAAATTTTGAACAAAGAAGACTACCTCATTTCTGGAAAAAAATTAATCAGAAAGGTTTCTATAGCGGGCGGGCGTGGCTCTTTGGTAGACAGCACTGTTGCCTCACAGCAAGATGTTCTTCTTGTGTTTGTGTGTGTTTTCTCTGGGTGCTCCGGGTTCCCCCACAGTCCAAATACATGTGGTATAGGTGAATTGAATAAAGTAAATTGGCCGTGGTGTATGTGTGTGCATGTGAGAGTGTATGGATGTTTCCCAGTACTAGTTTGCAGCTAGAAGGGCATCCTCTGTGTAAAAAAAGTTGGCTGTTTATTCCCCTGTAGCGACACCTGATGAATAAAGGGACTAAGCTGAAGGAAAATAAATAAATGTATTGTTTATTAAAATACTTACTTGTTATTATGGTCTTATTGTGATAGAGATCAATCTACATTTCCACTTAATTTAAAGGTCATTGCTTAGTCCTATTTGTTTTAATAACAGGAGTTCAGAGTAATTTTTAAGCAAATGTTTGGGTTACACAAGCAGAAAAATTAAACTTGAAAAGGAACACTGATCCAAATTAAAGATCCCAATTATTGTTGTTAACTTGGCACCTGGTGGCAATTTCCCTAATTCTCTTTAAATGCTTAATTACTTAAAAAAAGAAAAGAAAGAAAAAAATTAACTGGCATTGCGACTTTTCAGTTTTCACAGATTTTAAGAGTTATTCTTCAATCCTCCAACATCAGGTTGTCAAACGAAAGCCAAAGACATGACCCTTTTGGCCATAGAAGAAAAAATTGATCATTCAAAATATGCAATTTCTAGAATATTGCATTTTCATTGCAATGTCATCACTACCCACTGCGCCACCACACCAGCCCTAGCTTGGTATAGCCACAACTTAAGTTCCTTCAAATTTTGAACAAAAAAAACTAGCTTATTTCTGGAAAAATGAATGACAAATGTTTCTATAGTAAACTAATTTTATTTAATGTATACTTTAAAGGAATTCACAGAGACATACTTTATGAGGTTTATGAGGACTCCATTGGCGTAATGTATATTATACTCTATAAAACCGCTTATTATATTGCCTTTCCCTTCCCCTCACAGAAAACCTGTGGCAAATGTTCACGATGAAAAGACCCCGTTAAGATTTTTTAGCAGTTTTGAATTCCAAGGACACAATACATGTCCTCATAAACCACCTCAACGTTGTATTATCTAGGTCATACCAATGTTAATATACAAATTTCTTGGTAACCACTAAAACCAGCACACACACACATGTTTGTTTTTTGTGAACTGTGGGGACATTACAAAGTTTTTCCATTTTTTTATTTTGTACAAACTGTATTTTGTATCACCCTAACCCCACCCTACACCTAACTGTGTTTTAATTTCTGAAAAAAAATCTTTCTGGCTTTTTGAGAAATGAGGACATCAGCAATGCCCTCATATTTCACCACCTTCTAGTAATACCTGCATCATACCTGTGTCATTATACAGATTTCTGTCTTGATATGTCACAAAAACATGCACACACACACACACACACACACACACACACACACACACACGCACACACACTATTATTAGCCCCCCTGTTTATTTTTTCCCCAACTTCTGTTTAACAGAAAGAATATTTTTTCAGCACATTTCTAAACATAATAGTTTTAATAACTCATTTTTAATAACTGATTTATTTTCTCTTTGCCATGATGACAGTAAATAATATTTGACTAGATATTTTTCAAGACACTTCAATACAGCTTAAAGTGACATTTAAAGGCTTAACTAGGCACACAATTTACACATCCACACACACAGACAGCAGAACACATCAGAAGTTTAGCAAGATGAAACACAAACTTTACAACACTATAACAAAACACAATTTTAACACCGTACAGAACACACGCGTCTCATTCAATAGAAATCTGTTTGCTTCATTTAAACACTGCGGTAATCAATCTTAAACACTTGTATCATTTTTAACTGACTAAAACTGATATAATTAGGGTTTGAGAGATATTGCTATAAAGTACATGACCATACTGTATTCACCAAACAGTGATAGACTGATAGCTAAATATTGCCCTATCCTAACAACCCATACAACAAATGTAAAGCTTATTTATTCAGCTTTCTGGTGATGTATACATTTCAATGTAAAAAAAAAAAAAGAAAATTCCATCCCCTGTCTCCTGTTTACCAATCTTCCTAACTTTCGTGTTTCCTCTTCCATACTGCACCATTGGCTTATTTATTGAAGATTAATATTTATAGCTCCTGTAAAACATATTTATTGAATACTACTATTTATAGATATGCAACTGTAAACATGTTTATTGAAGACTAAGAGTTTATACCTATTGCTTTTTTATTGTGGTTACAGCTGATTGGTGTGTCCACAGTTTTGCACCAGTGTGTGTGCACACCTGATGGCTGGGTTTAACCTATGGTTCATGTGTGTGTTCATTTGAAGGCCTTTGCTTTGAAATTGCAAGGAAATTCCATTATGAAAAATATCTGTGTCAAAAGCATCCAAGTGTGTTTAGTGATTTGCATATCACTGTGTGTAATGTGTGAAAGCTACATAATAGTATGCAAGACATTAAAGACTGTTGTATCAAATCAGATTCCCAACATTGACAATAAATGCAGTTTTCTTTTCTTTTCATCTTCTCTTTTTCCATTTAAAACATTGCTTTTTGTTTGATTGTTTGTTTGTGTTGTTTTCCCCTTTATATGTCAGGCTAAGTGCTCTGATGAAGCACTTGGTGATTTTTGGGTCCTTGCTCATCTGCCGCAGAGCTTTGTGGTGTTTCCCAGCTCACGGCCTCATGCAAGCTCAGCGCTTTCGCAGGGGTGAATCTCATCCCTGAGTGATTCTCATTTGAGTTTGTGTGTAGGTGGAGCCTTTACTATGTGCTGGTCCACTAGAGACTTCCAGCATGAGGTGGGAGAGAGAGAGAGAGAGAGTGAGAGAGAGATCTGTTACATGACTCAGTTGGAGTTTTGAACAGGCACTTACATGCCATATGTTCGCACAGGAAATGCACCATCTCCATGACACACACGCGCAAACACACACTAAAATTACTGGTCTGATGCCTCCGAATGCTTACATTGCATGTTCTCATTTAATTTTAAAATAGAAGTGGAGAAGAATATAATTAAAAGGAGACTTATTAAGCACAGCAGCAGTCATTTTCTCCCAATTAATTTCCAGACAGTCTGATGTGTGCTTTGTAAGAATTGATTGATTGGTTGATTGATTGATCGATCAGTTGATCATTTGATTGGTGGGTTGGTTGGTTTGTTGATCGATTGATTGACTGTGCGATTGATTCATTGATTGGTTGGTTATCTGATTAATTGATTGTCAAATTGCTTGGTTAGTTGATCGATTGACTGTGATTTATTGATTGTGTGATTGATTGATAGGTTGGTTGGCTGATTGATTGATTTATTGACTGATTGATTGATTGATTGATTGATTGACTGATTAATTGATTGACTAATTGTTTGTTTGTTTGATTTCTCGAACGATTGATTGATTGATTGACTTTGGTTGGTTGGTTGATTAATTGATTGATTGACTGTGTGATTTATTGGTTGGTCAGTCAATTGATTGGTTGATTGTTTAATTGGTTGGTTGATTGATTGACTGATTGATTTATTGATCGGTTGATCAATCAGTTGATCATTTGATTGGTGGGTTGGTTGGTTTGTTGATCGATTGATTGACTGTGTGATTGATTTATTGATTGGTTGGTTCTCTGATTGTTTGATTGATTGATTGTCAAATTGCTTGGTTAGTTGATCGATTGATTGACTGTGATTTATTGATTGTGTGATTGATTGATAGGTTGGTTGGCTGATTGATTGATTGATTGATTGATTGATTGATTAATTGACTGTGTGACTGATTGTTTCTTTGATTGGTTGGTCGATTAATTGGTTGAATGACTGATTGGTTTGTTGAATGGTTGATCGATTGACTGATTGATTAATTAATTGATTGATTGATTGATTGATTGATCAGTTGATTCATTCATTGGTTGATTGATTGATTTATCATCAAATCATAAATGACAATTTAATTCCTTATTATAACAACATCCAACTTGAGATGGCTCTACTTTCTCTCTAAGTTATTAGACAGGGTGCATAGTTTTCCTTTTCGATGCGTGGGTGCAAGTTTCAGAAACAATACAAGTTTGCTGCAAGGTGAAAATGGAAAGAAAAAGCCCTGTGACATATTTATTAGAAAATGGTCATGACATATATATTTAGTTAGAGTTAAACCTACACACATTTTTTACAGGCTGTATGTCAGAATAGCTACATTTACAATGGCACAAAAAGTCTGATTTATTTGGTCACATCTAATACAGACTGGACTTTGTTGCACACATTGCACACAAAATCTCTACCCCAAGATCAGATTTTGTTTAATGTCTTTTCTGGACCACATCCAAATATATAGTTCAAGCTAATATCTTATATCCAGAAGTGTGTAACATGTTTATTTAAAACCGCATTGGCAAATAACTTAGTGGCTATTCTTCCTAGGGCCCAACAAATAAAGTAACATTTGGTTTACCTTGGTAATGAGAATAATTCTTTATTTTTTTATGTGGAAAGCTTGACTGAGAATGTAAAAATCTATAAAAAGACTGTTATAAAAAGCTGTTAGTTGACTTCACTTAAAAAATGAGTAAACAAGTAGCCTTAAAATTATTATGTGAATGAACTATGTGGATAGTCAACTGTCAACTATTTACCAAGGGGATAACTCATGTTTTAAAGGGCACCTATTTTACCCCTTTTACAAGATATAAGATAAGCCTTTGGTGTCTCCAGAATGTGTTTGTAAAGGTTCAGCTCAAAATACCATTCAGATCATTTATTATAACCTCCAGAATATACTCGTTTTGTGTCTGAGTTCAGTGTTCGTTTAAACAGATTAAACAGTTCAGATTAAACAGACATTACATAGCGATTTTACTGTCTTTATTACAAACATGCTCTGTTTTAAAAATGTTTTAAACTTAGAGAGTTGTAACAAATATTTTAATCTCAGTTAAAACATAAATAAATAAATGTTTTGTGGACATGTGTATACATGTTATTATAGAAACATGGCACCAGCCAATCAATTTGGTGGGCAGGGAAAACCGCACTCCTACAATGCGGTGGGCCTCAAAATCACTGGGATTTGGATCATATTTTAACATCAGGAACTTTTTAAAAGAGACTTGTTGTGTTTATATCACTCCAATATGACAGTGGACACTATATACATACACATACTGTAGTTCTGTCAGCTCATAAAAAGCTTAAAAGCTTACAAAAGTTGCTGTGCCCTTTAAGTAAAGTCATCTTGCCACTTTTACTCTTACTTTTAAGAAAATTGGTTTGCTCACTTTTTTTAAAATATTGCAAAATAGCTTCGAACATGTTTTAGCATTTTATTTTGTCAATGATGTTACATACTACTACTACTACTACTACTACTATTACTACTACTACTACTACTAATAATAATAATAATAATAATAAAAAGGCAACGCAGTGGCGCAGTAGGTAGTGCTGTTGCCTCACAGCAAGAAGGTCGCTGGTCGAGCCTCGGCTGGGTCAGTTGGCGTTTCTGTGTGGAGTTTGCATGTTCTCCCTGCGTTCGCGTGGATTTCCTCTGAGTGCTCCGGTTTCCCCCACAGTCCAAAGACGTGGTACAGGTGAATTAGGTAGGCTAAATTGTCCGTAGTGTATGTGTGTGTGAATAAGTGTGTATGTGTTTCCCAGTGATGGGTTGCAGCTGGAAGGGCATCCGCTGCATAAAACAAATGCTGGATAAGTTGCCGGTTCATTCCGCTGTGGCGACCCCAGATTAATAAAGGGACTTAGCCAAAAATGAACAATAATAATGAGAATATGTTTTTACATAATAAGCATAACCCTGCACAGTCTTTTAAGGATGAACATTGAGAGCACCAGTTTACCAGTTTATAGTGGATGAATATATATTAATGGTTTTCCTTTATGGAAAAGTTTAAGCAAGGTCTACTCAACTAAGTCTACTACTTTCTGACTGCATGTCCACAGCTCTGGCAGGCTGTCTGTTATGAAGGAATTATATGATCTCCAAAACCAATTTTCAAAGAAAATGAAAATAATATATACTGCACAATGAATCTACAGTTGCAATCAGAATTATTAAACTCCCTTTGAAAAATTCCCAAATGATGTTTAACAGAGAAAGGAAATTTTCACAGTATGTCTGATAATATTATTTAGTCTTATTTATTTTTATTTTTTCTTACGTTTTATTTCGGCTAGAATAAAAGCAGATTTAAATTTTTTTTAAACTATTTTAAGGGTAAAATTATTAGCCCCTTTAAACTACTGTATATATTTTTTTCGATAGGGGGGTAATAATTAAGGGGAGCTAATAATTCTGAATTCAACTGTATTTATTTAAAACAATTAAAGGATTTAAGAGAATTAAACAAAACTATCATGAATCCATTTGCACTTAATTGTATTTGTAAAAGTCTTATAAGCAATTTATTTAGCCAAGGGCATTAACTGAATTCAAACCACACATTTGTTTTTAATCTTACAAATAACATGGTGAAAATAGCAGATAAATAAATAAATAAAAAAATCTATTTGTTTAAAAAAAATCATTTGACCATAAGCTATTAGTTGAGGGTGAAAAAAAGGCTGTAAAAAAAGTAATTGTTCCTTTTTTTTCATAAATGTTAATGAAGATGTAAATATTCACTAGGAGTGCATTTTGTTTCAATTGTAAATGCATTACACTCATGTTCCTATTCTACAGATCTACTAGTTGGCAGCCACAACACTGCTTGTTTGAAAATCATTTGTCCTTTATTTCTGAGAGTTGGCTTTGCTGAAAGACATACATTTAAATTAGCAATGACAGGAACAAAAGATCAGATTGATCCCGATGCTAATGCTAACCGCTTAAATGATTTGTGCCATTGTTCTGCAGAGTAAACATGTTCAGATGATTTCCAATCAGACCAGAGCAGATTGACCCGTTTTAATCCATCAGCGGTCAGTGACAGACTCAGGTGTGGAGCAGTATGTCTGCATAACCACATTTTAGACAGGTTGCACTCCAGCAGGAAGACCATATGGCTGTTTACCCACAATCCTGTTCACCACCACCACCACACTTGGCTCTCAGGTATACAAAAAGCAGTCCTGTTGTGATAAGTCCAGGACCATTGTAAATAGATGCCTCAGCTTGCATTTTTTTTTTTTTTGCAAAACAAACTATGGGCCCTTTCATACACCAGGCACAATAAGGAGCAAGAGATGTGTTAGTATTTTCAGACCAACCAACCTTAATTTTCCCATTTTCTGCCACGTTGTTTAAATAGCAAATTTATTTGCGCCACTTTGTGGACTCATCTGTGTTCCGGTGTAGAAAAGAGGTGTGTCAAGGCGCATTGTTGGAAATTGGAAATTAGAACTGAATTTAGAAATAGTTTGAAACAAATCTTTGCGCTTAACAAACAAAATTAATTCTGTAGGCTAATGGATGTCTTCAGTGGAGTGCGCACAACACCGTTTCCTTATCCACGAAAGAGAGAAAGTGAAAGTAAAGGCCGATTGTAGGAGGCTCATTCTTTATCCTTGCACTGCAGATAGTCTGATTAACTGTTTTCTCGCTAGTAAAGCATTCAGTTTTTACACTTACAAAGTCCGCCATGTAAATAGCAAATGCGCCATGGCGCGACGCAACTGACTCTTAAAGGGAATGGGAGATGAGACTCTGATTGGTTTGTTCCCAAAACACACCCATAACTCATTAAGAGAATAAGCACACTGCGCTTTAGACTTTGCTCCTAGACCGTTAAAATAGAGCCCTATAAGTTGGTTCAGGTTGCATGTTTCAGATAACAAATCCACTAGAGGGCGCTGTCTACATATTTGAAATACATTAATTCAGCTGTGTTCTATAACATGTTCCAGATATATGTCCTTCTTTTACACATCCACAAAAGGAGGGGCTTATTGTACAGCTCACCTAATAAACCACTGATCTAAACCCTTCCCTATACCCAGCCAATAGTGTTCTCAAAAGCAGACCTAAGAAAAAAGTGCACTGCAAATCACATAGTTTTACTCTGATTTTACCAACACAGTCTCACTGTGGATTCATACCCCTGTTTACATGTCTGGGGAGCATCAATTATGTATCCAGATGTACATCTGGCTGCATTTCGTCTTTAAAATGAATGCTACAGGGCAGTATGATACCGTTGACAGCTTCTGTTTCTTTTAGCTCTACCAGTTGACCATGAAAAAGCGCACACATCAACCTCTGGTGGATTTGCAAAAACAAAAACTGCAAGCAGACGTACCTCCAGTTATGCATTTTCACTGTCTCCAGAAATGTGGACCTGGGTACGTATCCACAATGAGCCTGGGTTGGATTTTACACTGCTTTTATCTTCTCACAAAACTGTACAATGTGAGCTACTGAACAAACTGACCACACCGGAAACATTGTCCATATGAAGAGGTGAGGCAAACATATTAATTTACAAATCATTCAATTACTGATCATTCAAGTTGTTTTGTGGTATTTATTTGGTGTTGTGCAACGACCTGCATGGAAAAATCCATTATTAATTGGTAAAATGTATGTTTCTATCATTAGTGTGAAAAGGAACCAAAGTTGTTGGAGTCATACTGCCCCTTAACTATCACAATTACCAGCGATCTAATCCTGGCTGAACGCTGGAAAACACGCAGATTGCTAAAGGACTACAAATCCGTCGGTATATGGACTACAAGTTCCAGTCATGCACTGCTCACATGCACCTGTTCCTCATTTGACAGATTACACACACTCACGGCTGGGAGCTGCTCATTAACTGATTGCAAAAACTATTTATATAACACACACACATACCTCAGTGCTGAGTCTTGGTTATACTGTCACTTGAACATTACGACGCGTTTCCCTTCCCTTGCCTTGCTTTGCATAGTTTTTGACCCTTGTTTTGTTTTGTTTGTTTTACACTGTATGCTGCCTGCCTTTTGACCATCTGTCTGTTATATGACCATGACTCTGGAATTGCCCGTATACATTTGTTTGCTCCTGTGATGACTGTTGCTTGCCTGACCATTCTTCTAATAAACCTTGCGTTTGGATCCTCAACTCCTTTGCCAGTGTTCACATCACATTACAGTAACGTTCATTTTACCTAAAAAACTGTAGTCACATATGTTTATATGTTTAGGTACATATGTTTGGGTATATGTTTATGGCTTCATAAACATGTAGACTGAAGCATGTATTTCCAATGAGCCTGTGTTGGTTTTGATGCTTGTGTGTGTTACTGACTGACCTTGTTTTGACAGATTCACACTCACCGTTTCTAGTAATTTTTACAAAAAAAGGGTGATACAATTCTGAAACACTGAAGGTGTCTGTCAGTAAGGCTTCCAGATAAACAAAAGAGCACCTTTGAATCGTTTGCTTTGACTTTTGAGGGTAACATTTTAAAATGATGGTCCATTAGTTAATGCTACTTAACTGTGGGACGCTTAGGTTATTTCACTCTATTGCAATTAAATCCTAATCTAATCATGACAAACTTTATATCGCTGGAAAGGCCTACATCATTTGTAGATATTTTTGTTATGTAAGAATTGTAAGAGATCAAAACACATACACTGTCACACTTCAACCTGTGAAATCGTTTATGGTTACAATTTTAAACCATAATATTATACCCTAAACATAAAGCAGTCATGACAAAATACAATTTGAAAGCTGAACTTTTTAGTTTTCATGTCTGGTGACTGACTTTTGAGAGATATTACTGAGCAACAGTTATTTATTCATTTGCAACAGAGTTGTAAAGCATTACTTTGCTACAGCAATCCATGTAACAAAATGTCTTTTTGGTGGCAAATTCAAACTAAATACCACTACCAGCTGCCCATACTAAAGAATTAGATGTCTACTTTACAAATATTTTCAAAAGTATGAAAACAAATGCTTCATATTCTACAAAATATACACAGAAATAGGGGCTGACCTTGTGTGGTCACGAATGGAAACTGGTGGTCATGTCTGGTACTGCGGCCAAACAAAAAAATATATATATTTTTAAATATCAACTTCAAATTTGGAATATAATTAGTTCAGATATTTAGCTTTGATGTTCTGTCTAATTTGAGCTAAAACTGAATTTGTAAAATACACATTTTTTTGTAATATAATAAAATCTACACTTATTGTTTTGTTATTTTCATAAACGTAAAGGTGCATAACTATTTTGTTTTACTTTAACTCTTTAAAATGGAACCTACCTTAAATCTATGCACCAAAGTGTGAAGTTTGGCAGTCATTTAGGTTAAACATGTCATTTTCATGTCCATTTCATGTAGCGGTTAATCTATTTACTAACATGAACTAAGTATGCACAAGCATCTATCAATTAATTAATGAATAAATACTGTATTAAATGCATTGTTCACTATTTGTTCATGTTAACTGATGTTAACAAAGGCACCATTACTTTAAAATGTTGCCATGGTAAATGTACGCAGTTATTCAATGAAAAAAATTTATGCAAATTAACATTATATTGATCTTATTGTATTTTGAAAATTGCTTTGTTCATATTTGGCTGTTCAAGCACCTTTTGTGTTTAATGTTTTCTGCTGACATGTGCTGTTGACTACATGTCAGGTAACTAACTAACTAACTAACTAACTAACTAACTAACTAAGTAAATAAATAAATAATCAAAAATAAAAATGTGATAAATAAGAACATGACAATGTCCACCACGCAACCTCAGAAGTAGAGTGTTTTAAGAAGGCTGAGCTGCTCTTTGGACGTTTCTTCCAGTGCTTTCTGAGTAACACATGAACATATTGACTAAAGCTTGCGCTCATTGTCATTTGCTGGTGAGTTTTGTTAATCTCAGCTCTCTGTGTTGTGATGTGCTGAGTTGCAGGTGCTACAGATTTCACCTGACTCACTGACCTCTGACCTTGACCTGACTCACTGACCCCGTGAAAAGGGGCTCCATTCACAATGGTGTTATTGTGCGAGTGTGGTTGAATCATTGGACTGTTAACACAATGGCTTTTCCTGCTGAACTATGAAAGCAAGCCGTGTTGCCGCTGACCACCTTATAAATCCCATAAAGTACACTTCTGTTTATTTACATTTATGCTAGTTTTTCAAAGTACAAAACATGACAACACTTGCACACTTAGAATCATTATTTTGGGATAATTCCAGGGTTTGTAGAAAGCAATAAAACTGCTTAGGGTGTTTGAATTTAACTTTCAAAATTTTACTAGATTTTTTATAAATTACTAAATAATTACCCAATGCTTATTTTTTCCTATTACACAAATACAATCAGTTTGGCCTGATTTGCTGTACAAAAACAAACACCGAAGAAAATAATAAATAAATTTAAAATAAATAAATTAATAAATAAAATTCCAAAATCCATGTCTTCTGTGTACATTTATTTACTATTTATTTATTTATTTATTTGTTTACCTATTTAAATTACTTTAGAATGCTGTTAAGGCATTGAACTTTAAATAATGCATGGCTGTGTAGGATATCTTTTCTTGGTAAAATCATTTGTGCAATCAATATATTAAAAAAAATCTAATAAAAATGGCTATTGCAGAGAGCAAAATTTTATGAAAAAGGTATTTGAAAATAAATATTCTGTGTTATTTTGAATAGTTATTATTAATAATGTTATAGAACGTTTAACTTAATATATTTATTAAATCTGAATAAAGTAAGTTGAGATGACTAAAACAGCTCATTTGATAAAACAAAACAAAACAAAACAAAAAAAATAAGGCAGTAAGAATTTTGCATGCTTTAACACAGTTTTTTCCAACTTGGGGGTTGCTACCCCCACTAAAAATGTATGAGAGCTTACTGTAGGTTGAAGTTTACACATACAAAATTAAACAAATAGCAGTTTAATATTGACACAAATTATTGACATTGACAATTTTTTCCACTTTAGTAACCATTAAATGTGATTTAATCACAGCTATCAGAAAAACCTGAGGTTAAAACCTTCCATTAAATGCATTTCTTCTAGCATTTTCTGCCGTTCTATAAGTACCCCTACTGTCAGAACATAGATTTACATTTTCATTCAGACTGTTTGCAGTTTTTGTTCAGATTTTCCCATTCTTGTCTGCTAGGGTTTATTTTAAGGGGTGAGGGGTCATTAAGGGTTTTCAATGTAATGTCACAATCACCACACTGTAAAACCCAACAGTCAGCTTTATAGAATGAAATAAGTGTAGTTAACTCATTTACTGAAAGTTAATTCTACTCATTTGAAAAGAGTTTTGAACTCAGTGTTGAAGGGAATGTGTTTATTAAATACCCCATTACTTCAACTTAAATAGAGTAAGTTCACGGTACTCGTATAGATTAGCTTTTTTTTAACAAATGGCTTGTTGCAATCAAGCAAACAGTTTGAGTTGCTTATTGGGTTTTACAGTACTCAGTTGGTTTGAGTTCTCTTCATTTATTGGGTTTTACTATGCTCAAATTGCTTCGTTTACTCAAATGGAGTAAGTTCACAGTACTCATTAGGATTAGTTTTTGAACTTAGATGTTTAGTTGCAATCGATTTCCTCAAATGGTTTGAGTTACCTTAACTTTTTGGGTTTTACAATGCAGCGATCCAGGCTTGTAGATCGCTGGTAACCATTCACTTTCACTCAAGACTACAAATCTGTCACCATATGGACTACATCTCCTGTCATGCACCACACACTCACACCTATTCCTGTTTTCCGCTGGTTGCTAACGCATACAGCTGAAGCTGTTCAGAACTGATTACATGGACTTTAAAATCAGCTCACACACACACACCAGTGCTGTGTCTTATTAAATTGTACTGTGAACATTACGACGTGTTTCCTTTGCCTTGTCTTGCCGTGTTTGACCCTCGCTTTGTTTAATTGTTTATTCCTGTCTGATGCCTGCCTTTTGACCATCAGCCTGTTTATGACCACGACTCTGGATTACCTGTATGTACCTGTTTGACCCTGTTGACCGTTGCTTGCCTGACCATTCCCCCAATAAACCTGCATTTGGATTCGCACTCCTTTGTCTGGAAAGCACTGCCATGGCATATACATAAAACAAAGTAGTAAACTCTGGCCTCAAAGGGCACCTATTTTACCCCTTTTACAAGATGTAAGATAAGCCTTTGGTGTCTCCAGAAAGTGTCTGTAAAGTTTCAGCTCAAAATACTCATCAGATGATTTATTATAGTCTCCCGAATATGCCCATTTTGGTATTTGCGTACATTGTAGCTGTTTTTGTAGCCTGTGCCTTTAAATGCAAATGAGCTGCTTTTCCCCGTCCACAGTAGCTGAAATACAGTTCATTAGTCAAAAATATCAAGTAAGTTTATTCTATTTGTATTTGTGGTGAAGTTTATCCAAGCGTTCTGAAATGATGAGTCTCACACAAATGTGGTTTGTAGTGCACACACACACACACACACACACACACACACACACACACACACACACACACGTTGCACGTTTACCATGCCGCCATTGTGATTATATCGGTTAAGAATTACAAACGTGCTGTTTTAAAAATGTTTTAAACATACGAATCACAGAGAGTTGATATTTTAATCCCAGTTTATTTGCAAAAAAATGTTCTGTGGACATGTGTATACATGTTTTTATAAAAACAGGCATCTGTCATTCAATTCAGTGGACAAGGAAAACCGCACTCCTGCATCACATTGCAGTGGGCCTCAAAATCACTGGGATTTGGGTCATATTTTAACATCAGGACATTTTTAAAAAAAGACTTGTTGGGTTTTTAATCACTCTAATATGACAGTGGACACACTATAACTACGCACAGTTCTGTTCAAACAGCTTAGAAAAGTATGCATGCTATTGTGAATTACACTGTGTGAGTGTGTTTGTGTGTGTCTGTATTTGTCCAATACAGTAAGTTTCCTTTGACATGCAGATAAAGAGAATAATATTTTTAGAGCTCTTGTGTCTGTGGGGGTTTGTTTGGACAGAAGAGTGTATGTATGGAACGAACAATGCGTCATTATGTGTCTCCAAAATTATCTTACAAATTTGACGCCTGTTGGAACAGATTTGGATTTTGACTTGATTAATTGCTAACTATCGATGTTTCTGTCCTGAAGGGATTGGAGCACGCACCGAAATTAATTTTATCCTCCAGAACAGGTGTGTTTTCCATGACAAAGTCTTGGAAATGGTTCCCGTACCTGTCTCTATCTGTGATCAGGCTTGTGAGACATTAATTAAATCAGCTACAGTACGTTGTCTGTTTCGTACTCTCCAGATCTGGCTCCAGACATCGGCGTAATTGAAAATTTGTACTTGTCACACATTTTAGCAATCAGGGTCACTCATCCGAAATTAATAAACACCCTTTTTTTAGAATCGGCATTCTAACAAGGCTTTTAAGCGCAACGTTCCTGCGCGGATATGAATCATTTAACTGTGGGAGTGTATGAATAGACTGAGAAGTTGTTAATAAACACAGATCTGATGGGTTAAGCTGATATAATTGCACATATCCGGCAATGGAGAAAACACGAGGCGGCATGTGTTTAATTCAGCACATTTATTCAGCCCTGCATCTCCAAATGAATCCGCTATGACACTAGTTCAAGCAAGAGTGTGTTAACTTCTCTATAACATATAAAGCTGTCATTACCATCTCCTGCTTCTGCATTCATACATGCATGTGTGTGTGTGCCTGAAATGAAAGAGCTCTTTAATTCTGATTACTCTGCCAGCAGTTAGTGTTTATGGTAATATCTGAGAGACGAACGGCAATAAAGCCATCTGTTTATGGCTTCCATTAAGCTGATTGTTCAGATGATATTGCGAATGGCATACAGAGGCCTTTATTAGCTGATAAATAAATAGATAGGCATTAGCTGGTGAAGAGGGCAGTTGTTGGTCATGGCAAGAGGTTGTAGGGGAAATACCTGTACTGTCTCGCAGGAACTATGTCTATAAACTCTAGATTTATCACAGAGCAGATAATAATGATGGCTGGAAATAGTGTTTGTCGCTTCAGGCGAGCATGACTCTCTAAATAGCAGATGCCGTGTGGGCTGACAGGTAACTGAGGGTTCGTTCACAGGACTTGAATCTATTTGACATCAGAGTACAGTTTGCTCGATTGCTGTAAAAATGGTTTGGCAAACACGTCCATCTGAGCCTGTTGGAGTCTGGGTGTACTGCCTGTGTTGCCTTTGGATTGTAAGTTGGGGTTAAAAAGCTATTACAATATGTAATTAATTTTGACTGTATTGACTCCATTGGCTGAGAACAAGGTAGTAAACTCACATTTTATTAATAAATGATTAGAAAAATGGCTATGATAGTACTGTTATTGAACTAATCTGTATCAATATTCAACTCACTTGCTGAATAACAACATTGTTTTCATTACAGCCTACAACTTTTGTTATAGAATGGCATGGTTGTCTTTTTAGACCTGCTTTACGGCCTAATTTAAGTACGTCTAATAGTTGATGAACATTCCTTCTCTCTTAAAAATAAAGATACCAAGAAGAACCAACAATTTGGTTTCACAGTAATACCACAGAAGAATATTGGTTCCTCCAAAAAAACTTTTATACCGATTTCATATGATGATTTGATGAAGTCATCAGAGGGATGTTTTTTTTTTTTTTTAACACAGCATGACTATCTGAGGTAGAATTCAGTTCAGCTACTGTGTTCACATTGTGTTCGATTGGTCATTTCCAGTGATGGGAATAACGGTGCCATAAATAAACAGTGTTACTAATGGCGATACTTTTTTTAGGAACGAGTAATTAAATGAATTACCATTTCCCTCGTTACAATGCTGTTACCGTTACTGACAATAAAATGTGCATTACTATAATTGAGAACACTGAAGCAGTTTTCATGCGAGCAGCGTCTCTCTCTCAGCCATAGGACCTCCCTGTATTCGGGGCTGGGGCGGGACACATAACCAACCAGTGATGATGATTGGTGTGTCTGTGAATGTGGTGTAACTGGGAACGCGATGATTGGCTTAGATATAGTATATTTCCATGATTTTCCAATCAGAGGCAGAGTACGGCAGGTGTTAACACAAGCACATGCACAGTCAGTGGCACACACCATTGGCCAGGAGTCAGAACGATGGCAAATCTGTTTATAGATTTGGTTCATAAACAACACAGTTGTGGCCTAAATATTACAATTTACTTGTTGCACGATCAGTTGTTTTAATCAAATTTACCTGGAGACTCCTTCTGTCTAGATCATTTAAACAAGCACAATTATTTAACAGGTTAACCTAAAAACAATCTCAAATTGAAAAATAAAATATTTACTTTATTACGGACAGCTACTGACCGAGATACAGCATAATCCTGTAAATGAAGAGTACTTAATCCTTAAAATGTCATAATCCTGAAGTTATGAGTCACATGACAAAAGCCACTATAGAGCTTCTTGTTTCGGACCAAACATATAACGTGCGAAAGTTGGAAAATAAATCAATAAAAAAAAAAAATCCCTGGCTCATATGGGACACTTTTTATTGTTTGAGGTTCATATTGTGCCTTGGTCCACTAGTGCTTCTTTTGGCATCCACTGCCAAATCCTTCTAGAGCTTGTTTTTAGATTCTTTCTGGCCACTTTTCACCTCTGTAAGTTGTAGGTCAGTGTCTGAAATGGATCTGTAAAACTCTGACTGCAGTCCCATAAGCTCAGCAGGAGCCGGGAGTTTAGCCGGGCTCTCTCACCAATCTGCCCCATCCAAAACACCTCAGAGGAGATATTTAATACCTCAGCCAACCCCCTCTGCTCTAACCCTCTCTTTTCTGTCCTTTGCTTTAGATTTTAAAGCAAATAATCTATTTTTGACTGAGTGAAAAGCATACTTGAAATCTGAACAAGTTGAATATATTTAAATAATTATACTAAATGCATCACCTCAGAGTACTTGAGTAATGATTTTTCTCAAAACTTAATCAGTTAATCAAGTTCACCTATTTTGCTTCTCACAGCGAGTCCATTTAAAGGGGTCATATCATCAGGAAATGTCATTTTCTTTCATCTTTTCAGATGAAAGGCATATTGAAATGTACTCTCAGAAGCTCTTCCCATTTGTAAAACACCATTTTCAGAAACTCAACTGCAAAAGGAGTTTGCTCTGAACCTCTAGAACTTACTTATAAGAAGTCTCCAAGGTTACTACGTCATTACATGACTAGTTTTATTTCACTTTTCTGCATTTTATGCAGTCAAAAATCTATATATTTATTCAAACTTGTTTGACTCTGACATAAATATCTAATTTTGTCTGACAAAATATCATACTTTACAAAAAAAGACACTAAGAGAATCTAAATATGAATATATCAAATATTCAAAATTAATTACAATAATCACCCAAAACTAAAAAAGTTCTAACTATTTACTAACCTTCAACTAGTTCCAAACCTTTGAGTTTTTTTCTTCTGTTGAACACAAAAGAAGATATAATGAAAAAGGCCAAAAGCCTTGAACCATTGACTTCCAAAATAGGAAAAATAAATAAGTCACCGGTTACAGATTTTCAGCATTCTTCAAAATATCTTTTTTCGTGATTCTCAGAAGCTCTTCCCATTTGTAAAACACCATTTTCCAAAACTCAACTGGAAAAGCAGTTTGCCCTGAACCACTGAAGCTTACTTTTATGAAGTTTCCAAGGTCACTACATCATTACATGACCAGATTATTCTATTTTTGTAACATAAGTCTTTTGATGATGTCGAAAATTGCAATATTTATTTCAACTTGTTTTGAGATAAATATCAAATTTTGGCTGACAAAATACAAAAAAAGACTCTAAGAGAATCTAAATATTAATATATCAAATATTCAAAAGGGATAATTCACCCAAAACTAAACATGTTCTATTTACTGACCCTCAACTGGTTCCAGACCTTAATGAGTGTCTTTCATCTGTTGAGAACAAAAGGATATATTATGAAAAATGCTGAAAACCTGCAACCATTGACGTCCATAGTAGGAAAAAAATAATACTATGGAAGTCAATAATTACAAATTTTCAGCATTCTGCAAAATATTTTTTTACATGACTCTCAGAATATCTTTCCATTTGTAATGCACCATTTTTGGAAAGTCAACTGGAAAAGCAGTTTGTCCTGAACCTCTGAAGCTTACTTTTAAGATGTCTCCAAGGTCACTACAATATTTCATGACCAGATTATTCTATTTTTTATTAAATTAGTCTTTTGATGATGTCAAAAATCTATATATTTATTTCAATTTGTCTCTTGAAACTGAGATAAATATCTAATTTTGGCCAACTAAAATATTTTACTTTACAAAAAAGACATGAAGAGAATCTAAATATTAATTTATCGAATATTTAAAAGGGAATAGCTCACCCAAAACTAAAAAAGTTCTAACTATTTACTAACTCTAAACTAATTACAAAACTTTATGTTGAACACAAAAGAAGATATTTTAAAGAATGCTGAAAACCTGTAACCTTTGGATTTCATAGTAGGTCAAACAGATGGAAATGGATATCAATGGTTACAGATTTTCAACATTCTTCAAAATATCTTCTTTCACATTTAACAAATTAAAGACATTCATAAAGGTCAGAACATATTAAGAGTGAGTAAAAGATGACTGAATTTTCATTTTTGGGTGAACAATCCCTCAAATTTTAAATTTTATTTTCGCCTTTTGTTGTTGTTGTGAACAAATATGAACAAATGAGAAACAGTAAATGCGCATCTGCCCACATTAATGGATTTTAGCAGTGTTGTAAAAAGACTTTATAGTGCAAAAAGGAACAAGCAAACAGAGGTTAAGCCATTGGAACCTGATTGATGTGTTAATGCTAGCGAAGGGCTGCTGATAGCGCCGTCCTCCAGTGGGCTGTGTAATGTTTTCTGACAGACTGATTCATGTGAGCTCTGCTTGTGTTTATCTATGTCAGATCAACTCTACAAACCTCTGCCGTCCACCACAGTCTCAAACACTGACACTCCAACTACAGAAACCAGAAACGTTGAAGTAAGGAAAACTCTTCCTTTGTCTGACCACAGCACCCATAAAAGCAACGAGCTGCTCTGTGATTAAACAGCCTGCGATGATTCAGCATTGGATAAAAGCATTTTGTTGTTTATAGCGGGAGGTCACAGCGCTGATAGATGAGAGTAGAGAGAGAGGATGATGGAGGGCAGGAGGGAGGGATGAGCGTTTGTTTCTGTTTGCGGGGCTCAGGCAAAGGGCTCCGGCATCCGTCACGATAGCCAAAACACGCTCTGCTCTGTGTCCTGCTCTAAGAGAAACACTGATACAATTAGCTGTCCCATAATGCCCCTAAATGACACACGATACAGGATGTTTGTAATTACAGATGGTGGGTGTGGGGCAGGTGTTGGAGGGGGGGTTATGAAGGGAAAGAGAGAGAGAAATCAAAGAGTTCTGAAATAAGAGAGGTTATTGTCCCACACACATAGTTGCAGGACTCACAACGTCTCAGATAAAAAGAGACCATATGCTCTCAGAAATAAAGGCACAAACGCTGTTACTGTGGCAGCACCTTTTCAAAAGGTACACAGGTCAAGAATGGTAACTTAGGCTAAATTTACACAACAAAGATATAGCCGAATATGGAAAAGTTGTTCCTTATCACTCAGAAAAAGTTTCACGTGAACAAGACACCATTTTCAAAACAATCCATGCTTACACATATTTGCAGTAATGGCTGAAAACACTGTATTAAGCATGCCAGAGGGGTATTGCACAAAAGGAAGATAAGGGATTAAGCTGGGATTTTGAGGCTATCCTGGCTGAATTTAGCCTCGACTCAGTTGCATGAAAGACTTTCTTCACCTAACATCTTCAGGTATAGAAAGATAATACATTTAAATTCAAATGAGATTTTTTAAATAAAAATTACAAACTAGAAAATGTCAACAATTTAATATTCTTTTATGCTATTAAAACTAAAATAGATGTACAATGTTGGGTAAGTGTTTGGAATAATCTTCATGATAAATTAATTCCCCCTGAGTAGCATGAATGTCCACTGGTCAAATGTAAGACAAAGTGAACGATTTAATTTATTAATATGTCTCACCTCATATGTTTCTGTTAATTCTCTGAATGAAACTAATGGGAGTTTCCAGATTGATGGGCAAGAGAGGCATGTTTGAACTCGTTACCTCAGGTTTTATCCATACTTGCATCATTGATTCTGTGATCGATACCGTGATCTGGTAAGAAATGCCATGATGCACATTATAATGACAAAAAGTGAGATTGTGCCAGGCGCATATAATCATTGCATAGAATTTGTCATTGCTTGACATTGCAGCCGCCATTATCAATGTAATTTGCATTCAAACAAACATACTATGTATCACACTGACAAACATAGCTCTGCATATATATATATATATATATATATATATATATATATATATATATATATATATATATATATATATATATATATATATATATATATATATATATATATATAATACTTATATAGTTCAGACCAATTGTAGGCATAACCCTTTAAATGCAAGTTTGATGCAAGTCCAGCTTCATATTGCTCAGGTAGTTTTCAACCACTACTTCTGGGATATTCCCTTCATATAAATTAATCAATTTCACTGTTGCCTTTTCTGAAGGAAAGGATACAGCAAACTGCATGCCAGGATTGCTCCATTGAGTATGTTTGCATGGACACCAATAATCTGATTTTAATATGATTAAGACAATGCTCTGATTAAGAGTCTACCATGTAAATGCGAAAAAACTATTTTTAATTAATTTAATCAGATTAGGGTCATAATTCAAACTAAACAGAAATGGAATTAAGAGTATACCTATTTTAGTCTAATTATTGAAGTGCATTAGAGACATGTAAACACCTTAATCAAACTATTACCATCAGGTAGGATTTTAGCTGCATTTTTATGAAAGGATAGTCTGTACACACCGGGCTGTTTGACACTATTCTCTGCACCTACCGATCAGTGAAGGACCACAGACACCCGCATCACAAAATGCAGAGGTTTACATTCTCACATCCAATATCTCGTTTGTCATGGGGGGCATGTCTGAAATGTGAAAGTGCTAAACTGCAGTTAACGGCGACACAATAAAAAATAAACACCCGAAATTGAATGAAACTCTGGCGGAAATGTGGATAGCATTGTCACGAAATGAATCAAATTATGTGCTATAACATGTATAACAGGATCATGAAAGGAATATTCAAAGGCAACTCATGTTAATCAAACACCAAATCAAACACCTTAATCATATTACTGTCTTATTCAGAGTAAGGCACATGATTTGATAACTGATGTCCATGTTAACGTAGTCAGTGTTGAAATACAGAACAATAAAACCATTGCTAGCTGCTTTGCTATCTGTCTACAAAAAAGGGGTGAAGAAGGACTGAGTCCATAGTTTGCTTGGAGGTGAGCATGTCAAGAACTTACTAACTAGCAAGTTCTAGTTAGCACAACATTCAAACAGGCCATTTATGGGACATAAAAACACTGATGCTGTTTTCTTTTGAACATGTTTGAGCTGGCAGACACAGCAGAAACTTAAAACAAATCTACAAAAGTGCAAAGTTTATCTTATGTCACCTTTAAAACGGAACCAATACCTCTAACTCTAGCTCTAGCACTATCCTGGACTTCAAACCACTCAGATTTGAATGTGATTTCGCTAATGTCCTCCAAAGTTCAGAAAAAATAATAAAAATACAATTAAATGTGTGTTGGAAGCTAAATTCTGCATGAAGGTGACCCTCGACGAGCAGAATTGGACTCCTGTGAAGGAAGCGAGCAACCTCTGATGCCAACCAGACTCATTCAGCAAAAAAAGAAAAAGAATAAAACTGAAAGTTTTGTGTGAAAACAACATAATAGGATACAAAACAGTGTAAGAAAACGTGTTTAAAGACGCTAGCACACAGATGCTAACTTATGTGTGTGTGTGTGTGTTTTTAGTGATACAAAGGGCCAGATGGAATCTGCGGACGTTTTTCGCTATTTCTGCGGAGAATTTGACTAAAAATCTCAGATTTCTGCGGAATTATTTTGGGAGTATCATAACTAAAACCTTAATATATGAAATAAAAAATGTTTTTTTTTTTTCAACTTTTATTTAATGTTTAAAATGCAAATTCAAATAGATTCACTTTATTTGGTAAACAAAGCAAGTCTCTCATATAATATATCTACTAAAAGACAGAAAATATTACAGTACTAACTGCTTTGTACATAAATCAGATGAACATTTTCATATTAGTCAATAATATTACTGTAATTAATTTTAAAACTGAGTAAATATAGATTTACACACATTTACTCAAGTAAATTAACAAAATTAATGATGGGCTAAAAATCTGTGGAAAATCGGAGGAATTCTGCGCACGCAGATTCCGTGTGGGCCTAGTAATACATCATTCATTCATTCGTTTTTCTTCATTTTAGTCCCTTATTTATCAGGGGTCGCCACAGCAGAATGAACCACTAACTATTCCTGCATATTATAGTTTATGCAGTAGATGCCCTTCCAGCCACAACACAGTACTGGGAAACACCCATACACTCTCGCATTCTCACACGCACTCATACACTATGGCCAATTTTGTTTACCCAATTCACCTATACTGCATCTCTTTGGACTGTGGGGGAAAACGGAGCACCCGGAGAAAACCCACACGATAGGTGATATATATTTTTGTTAATAGTAAATATTATATTAATTTCTTGATATATTTATATTTTCTTTTTGTCCTTCTGACAAAGACTGTTAAAATAAATTCCAGAAATAATAGTGAAAATAAATCAGTCTTGTGTGTTTGCTGAGGAGTTGTGTTGTTGTGTCGGTTGTGTGACCGGCCCCTGGCATTTGGTGGTCCTCCCCTGTGTGTGGTATAGTGATTAGCGATGGGGTACTGGTGAGGTTTAGTTCAAAGGCTGAAGTTCATCTCATTTATCCGTGGTGTCAGTGTGATCTGATCAAAGTGGCACAGGATCAATGTTTACGTCGCTCTTCATTTCGTCCATGTTTGATCAACTCAGACACACCTCTCCATGTGGACATTAAACCACTTTAAAAACATCAGAGCATATTTTGAACAACAGATGGGGTGTCAGTCCACTTGTGTCCTTTGTCATGTCCTCGATTTCATAATTCAAATGAAGCAATGACATCACTCTTCCTCTGTGCATAGACTCTCTCATATGCGTCAGCAGAGAAAGGTACCACTTTAGATTACTCACGTCAGCAGATGACTCATTCTAAATACCACACACACGTATGCAAAACTGTTGTAGTACAACTGGGAGTTTTATTAAATCAGATGTAGACTCTCTGAACTGTTACCTGACCACAATGAACCATCTATCATTCTTTTATCGAGGTTCATGTCTAAATAATGTTAAAAGGGTGAGTTCACCCAATAAAATGAACATTTACTCATTCTCCAGGGTTTTGTGTTCATTAAAAATAATAACATTTTGTTTTACTTTTTTTTTTAAACCTGTTTGACTGTCTTTCTTTCTTCTGTTGAACACAAAAGAAGATATTTTGAAAAAAAGCTGTTAACCTTTAACAATTGACTTCCATAGGAAAAACAAATATGGAAGTGAACGCTTACAGCTTTCCAGGCTTTTTCTAAATATCTTCTTTTGTGTTCAACAGAAGAAAGAAAGACAGTCAAACAGGTTTGAAAAAAAGTAAAGTAAAACAAAATGTTATTATTTTTAATAGTAATGTAGTCATTAAAAAGGGAGTTGGTCCGCAATAAGAATGCAAGTAGTTCCAGGTTTATTGGTTGTTGTTATTTTTTTCTTCTTCTCTCGATCTTGCACATACATGTATACACTCACCGGCCACTTTATTAGGTACACCTGTCCATCTGCTCTTTAACTCAAATCTTTAATCAGCCGTTCACATGGCAGTAACTCAATGCATTTAAGTGACTTTGAATGTGGGATGGTTGTTGTCATGGTTGTTGGCACCAGACGGCATGGTCTGAATATTTCAGAAACTGCTGATCTTCTGGGATTTTCATGCACAACCATCTCTAGGGTTTTCAGAGAATGGTCAGAAAACAAGAAAATATCCAGTGAGACGCAGTTCATTGATGTCAACAACATGATAGCATGGATCCATCCTGCCTTGTATCAACGGTTCATGCTGGTGGTGGTGTAATGGTATGGGGGGTATTTTCTTGGCACACTTTGTGTCCATCAGTACCAATTGAGCATCGTGTCAATGTCACAGTCTACCTGAATATTGTTGCTGTGTGTTGCCATGTCCATCCCTTTATGACCACAGTGTATCAATTCTCATCATGGATGTGCAGCTGACAAATCTGCAGCAACTGTGTGATGCTATCAAGTCAATATGGAAAAAAATCTCTAAGGAATAATTCCAGTACCTTGTTGAATCTATGCGCACGAAGGATTAAGGCAGTTCTGAAGGCAAATGGGGGTCCAATCCGGCACTAGTAAGGTGTACCTAATAAAGTGGCCGTTGAGTGTATTTTGAGTGTTGCCAACTTATTTTCAGATCTGTGATTTTGAAAGATGTGGTGTTGCAAAATCTGCTTATTTGAATATGTCACAGACATACAATAGGCTGAAAATTATAAACAAATCAGTATTGTTTTGCATCATAAGCCAATGTTTTCCATACTGTGCATGTCATGGAGGCAAAGTATAGCTTTTTGTATGTTTAATGAACATTATAAGTATGTTGCTTGTAAACATCATCTTTTTCTTTCTCTTATTATTAATAAAATGTCAAATGAATACTGCAATAATTCATTCGAATGCAACGTAAAAATGATAATAGATTTAAATAAATAAAATTAATAAAAATAAATAAAGATTCGTTAGATTACATACATAAAAATAAAATGAACACCTTAAAATTTATTAAATTATTTAATACAAATTAAATAATAATACAAATAATTAATTAAATTAAATTGAAATAAAATAAAATTATTGTTTAAAACAAAACTAAGAATAAATATATAAACATAAACAAAAATAAACAAAATGACATTTTTTGACAAATGACAAACGTATGTAAGTGATCTAGTCTGTCAGAAGGAAATTTCCTTATTGCTGAGCATTATACAGTATATATATATATATATATATATATATATATATATATATATATATATATATATATATATATATACATATATACACACATATATACATACACACATTTATCATTCTCTTTTTTTTTTTTTTTTTTTAAATAACCATAAAATAGGAGTCTTTGGAACCATCCTTTTAGCAAGTTTGACTTTCGCCTTACAACTAATTGAGTAAAATAACTACCTTTCACCAAGCAGTTTCACTGATGAAGGATTAAAAAAAAAGACACGCAGTAAGCCTTAATCCTACCATGGCTAACGCCTTCTTACCAATGTCTGTCTTTGAGCAAATCAGTTGGGATTACTGGGTGAATGTCACCTCATATAATTAATATTCATGAGCCAAGCTTCCCCATCAGTTCAAAGAGTCACTTTGTATGCTATTGTACACTCGGTTGCCATTCACATTTCCATTGCTGAATTAAAGGGACAGTTCAATTTTCTCACTATTTACTCACTCTAGTGGTTCCAAACATTTCAGAATTTCTTTCTAATCTAATCTTTCTAAATAATCTTTCTAAAAATATCTTTTTTTGTGTTCAACAGAAGAAAGAAACTCATGATGGTTTATATAAGTAAATAATGACAGAATTTTCTTTTTTGGGTGAACTATCCCTTTAACTTTACACAGTATACACTTAAAAATGTGTTTTTGTTCAAGCTACTTAATAAAATGAGCTGAACTCATTTGCTTTATGTTCAATCCACTTATATTTGTAAAAACTAATGTTAACTTAATTTATATATATGTTGTTCATTGCTTTTTGAAATTCATTGTTTTGAATGATATTTTCTTAGTAGTATTTTTACAGAAGTTCAGTAATAACACTGGCTAGTGTGTGTTTATATAAAACCGCCCTCCTTGGAGGGTCTCAATAGATCTCCTGCTGCTGAAACGACGCCAGTGACTAACCCTAAACAGCATTCTGAGGGCCGTTTACTGCTCAGAACAGCATTGAGGGCCCGTCTGCAATCAGTGCCAGGAAATTTCCCCTGACCCCCGATCACCCCAACACACTCACTGTTCATACACCCACAGGGCTCTCGGTGGGGCTGCGGTCACGCTAAACTAAATTAATTTTAATGGGTAAGAGGCATAATGTGAGTTTACTGAAGGCCTTAGACAGTGGGGTGGAATTTGGGGTCATAAAAGCTTACAAATGTCTCCTAAAGAACCTTGGACTCTTTGTATCGAGTTTAATTGAGTGCATAGTATACGGAGTAAAGGTAAACGATAACGTCTCCCCGATTTACTGTTTTTGTTTAAATATAAATTGGATTTGTAAGGTTATTGTCCTTTTGTCTTCAAGTTTAATATGGCTGTCTAGTTTGGATGCTTCCCAAAGAGCAGAACTGTAAATCTGGGTTGATTTTTATCTTTGAGCTTCTTTGAGAACACGAAAACTCTGTAAAACAAGCCTTTAACTTTTACCACTGATTTTGACGGTCGAATACACTCTTAAAAAATAATAAATCAGTGGTGTAACAATTAAATTTTGACACACATTTCCACTCTGTTATTTCAACTAATTTTAAACAAACTGAAGCAGAGGGCAACATTCATTTTGAAACAAGGATGTCAGATCACTTTCATTTGTCTTATCTTGTAAATTAAACACATCTTACTCTTGTAGAGCCAATTAATGTCAATTGCTTAATTAGGACCACCATAATTTTTTGTTATTTATTGCATAAATCAATAAAGCTTACTATTGACTTGGGCTGATCTCAGAATTAGCATTAGTAAGTAAAGTAAGTAAAGATTATTTTTAAAGCACATTTAACTTCAGTTTGAACTGACCAAAGTGCTGAACAAAACCATAACACACCTTCTAAAACCGTAAAATAACAATAAAAGTAATAATAAGAATAATAGTATGACAGCAACAATGCAACATTAGCACAATTATGGCTTAGAGCAGGGGTGGGCAAACTCGGTCCTGGAGGGCCGGTGTCCTGCATAGTTTAGCTACAACACTAATCAAACACACCTGAACATGCTAATCAGTGTCTTTAAGATCACTAGAAATCTACAAGCAGGTGTGTGTGATTAGAGTTGGAGCTAAACTGTGCAGGACACCGGCCCTCCAGGACCGAGTTTGCCCACCCCTGGCTTAGAGAGTGATGCAACAAGCATTAATATTGTTATTAATGATGCTAATAAAGCTGCTAACAGCCAAAACACGAGTGCTACTATTCCTCAAGGCAGTAATCTGTCATAATAATTAATATATTTACTTATCAACAACATATGACTTCAATCATTTCTGGTAATGCAATATATTGCCCATACATAAAACCAATTCTAGCAACATTTTAACTGATTTCACTGCCTCTTTATCTATATGGGAGGTGTCAGTATGGTTAAAAAAACACACACACTATGATATTTACAATAATATTGAGTAATGAATGCCATAAAATGGTCTTAAATGACAATATATTTACAGCATATCGTACAACAAATCGTACAACAAAAGTAGATATTATGACAGGCCTACTGTAACTCTTACATGTAGTTACAGTAAGCCTAACAACTTAACTTTAAAAAACTTAACTTTTATCAACATGACTATTGTCAACATTTTATCTCTAATTGCAACCCCACACAAGGCATGACACAATTCATTTATTTTATTCCAAAATAAAATGATTTAATTGAATTTAATTTAGTTTAAGTAATTTGAAACAAAAGAAAAAAAAAGACCAAACAATTACAAGAATTGTGCTGTTTAGCTTATTTTAAATAAGCTTGAAGCTATTTATTTTAATTGAGTGTAGTTGCCACTTTTATATTTACTTAAATCTTACCCTAAAATAGTGCTGGGCCGAAAACGATAATATATTGAATCGCGATAAAATTGATGTCAATAACAATGAATAGCTTTGGACTTTTTCACTCTATATTGATCTAAGAGCCCATTACACAGCAGAAATGTGCAACAATGGGAATATAGAAATGTGTTGATATTAGAGATGTACCAAATTTTCGGCCACCGAAAATTTATCGGCTGATTATATGTTAAGCCATTTAATGGACCTTCTAATTTTTGTGACTTCAGAAATTGTTGGGATACTCTTTTAAATCTGGACATTTAAATTTGTGATGTTGTTTTTTAGAAGTTGTTTACATTTTAAGACTTTTTATTTAAAAAACAAAAAAGGTTTGAAGTCAAACTCTATCTTGGCTCTATAAGATTTTTTCTGTGAGCCAACAGCATTTTGAATGCAGACATGAGAACCAATCAGGATTTCTGGACTGCTCTTTTGACAGCAGGAAAGACCAAAAAGAAACATAAAATCAGAGTCGACTAAATAATGGCGCACCACACAAAAATTAGCCGAAACCTAAACCGAAATTATGTGTGTAATGTGATGATTTAGAAGCATTTTTCGACACTGAGATTAAATGTACAATTTTTATATTGTTGAAAAAGAAACAGTAAATTAAAAAAACATAATATATTACATTTGAAATATTTTTATTTGTGTATATATATAGTCAATGAAACATTTTTCAGTGTTTATTAAACTTTGTTAAATAACGCATTTGCTCATTAAATTTAATATTAAACCTTGAAGAACAAATACTTAATTTAATTCATGGGACATATAATTCAATAAATACAATTCAATAACTAATATAAAGCATATAATTCAATGAATATCACCATATTAATTACATAAAATTAACATCTGCACTGGATAAAATATTTAGCACAGCCTTGGATGCTTAATTTGAACAAGAAAAAATATTCATCCTAAAACAATAAATAAATGTTATTTAACAAAAATGTAATTTTCTCAAACATCAACATATTGTTACAACACCATTTATTTATTTATTTATTTATTTATTTTTTTTTTATTAAATGAATAAGCAGACTGATTGTATTTCTTGAAAAGTAAAGCTTTAAAGCTTTAATTTTTAAAAAAGCCTTCCTGATAACGTCCGAGGCTCAGACACACTCTCCCAATTCAAAACTAGATTAAAGACCTATCTGTTCAGTAAAGCATACACTTAGTGCACCACTTAGGGGGCTTCCACACAGGTTATGCATCTTGTTGATATACACTGTGAACATCAGCTACGCTAATTATTTTCTTTATTCTCCATTTCCACCTAGGGATACTCTTCCCGAGGCCCTCAGACTATGCAGAGTCACTGATTCGATCCAAGACCAACGACGAGATGATCCCAAGGTTTCCATATCCTGGACCAGACCGAATCCTGAGCAGCTATTGTGATGGTCATGGAAGAGTGGTGAACATGAGACTGATTTCTGTGACGCTCCAGAGACAGACGAGTCTTCGCTGAGGCCAGCTTCCAGCCTCCGCCACTAAGACTGCAGCTCTGCACAAGACGTTTGGCCAGCGGAGAAATTAAAATGATCGTGCCCAACTGAGCCTGGTTTCTCTCAAGGTTTTTTTTCTTCACTTCCGCCATTAGTGAAGTTTTTTTTCCCTCTCCACTGTCGCCACTGGCTTGCATGGTTCGGGATCTGTAGAGCTGCGCATCGTTGGATTTGCCCTTCAATATTTGGACTCTCACTAGTGATTATTAAACGACGCTGAACTGAACTGAACTTGAACACTACAAACTGAACTACACTGTTCCTATTTACTGTGACCTTTTATGTTAAGCTGCTTTGACACAATCTACATTGTATAAGCGCTATACAAATAAAGGTGAATTGAATTGAATTGAATTATATACTGATCTGCCAGATAGAACCTGATAATTTCAAATGGAAAATTATCTCTTTTTTTAGAATTAGAAGGTTCTATCTGTATTTACCCTGTTTTTTAAACATAATTTGCAAATTTAAGAGAATTTTTTGATAATTTACTTTTAGTTTTTCATTTTTGCTTTGTATTTAGGGTCTCTGTCATGTTAATGTATGGAAGAGAACTGTTACACATTTGCTATATGGAATGCAAAAACTTTGAAGCTCAATATCTCAAAATCATTTAGAACGCAGATAAAGCCTTATAATTCCAAGATGACCAACTGATACCTAAATATTTATTGTTATCATTCAATATGGAAAATAATTTTTGATACCGCATTTTTACTATATTGCCAAGCCCTACCCTAAAATGTGAACCGTTTGGAAGTGTAATTTCTGGTATTTTTTACAGTTGTCAGAAATGGGTCAAATCATCAATTAAAACCAACTGTGGTGTGATTTCCCTGTTTTTGTTTCAAACTTTTTTTTTCTTTGGTCCAATTAAAACAAACTAAGAGAACTAAAATTCTATTCCTGTTACTCATTCCAACAAAGATCTGTTGACCTTCAGAAAAAGACAAAAAGCAAAAAATAATGAGTTGGCTATGGTCACATAACTCTCTAAATCTTTTACCCTGCAGTTTCTTGAATTGATCAGCCATATGAACCCTACAGCCGGTTCTCCTTTGAGGATCTCCAGGCCAAACAGCACTTCTGACCCCTGGTGACCCTTACGACACATGGCTTCCTACTCATCCACCAAGACCCTTGCGTGGTACTCAAACAAATGTCGAATCTGCCAAAGAAAGAAAGCCACCCACCCGTTGAGACCCATTCAAACGTCAAGCGAACCGCTTAAAAGCCAACTGAGCATCATAGCAGTTCATAACCACTGTTCAATTTTGAAGCCTGTAATCTACCCTGACCTGCCATTTCTGATTAGACCTTGCAGAACTGACAGAAGTATTGCTGCCTTCAAGTCATATTGGAATAATTGTGTTTGTGCGATGAATGGACAAGAGCAATGCAGAGTCAGAATTTCCAAGTCTGAAAAAAAAAGAGCCCTCAAATTAACTGGGAATAACATTTAATTCCTATCTGTGAACTTTTTACTCCTCAATAGGGCTACATGATATTGGAAAAATCTGGCGTTGTGATATTTTGTTCTTCTGCGATATATATTGCGATATGAATACAACTTCCCTTGATGGCTTGAATAGCTGTTTGGCAAACATATTGAATTTAGATTGATTGGGTTGATTTTGTACAAGTGTTAATCTTGTATAAAGAAATAATAAACACATTTCAAGGAAGAATAATTAAAATAGAGCAAAGAAAAAATAAAATAAACAGTGCTTTATAGTTTTCCGGAGAGTCAAACAGTATTCAGGTGCAGATATTGAATAATGAAATGTAAAATAACCAGCGTAGGGGAAAAATACTTTTGAAAGTAGTGCATTACAATATGGAGTTACTCCCCCAAAAAGTAACTAACTGCATTACTTAGTTACTTTTTATGGAAAGTTATATTACCTTTGCTTTTTTTTAGCTGGCTGAGGTTTGATCTCTTTCAGAACTTGCAGGTGTTTTTTTCACCCTTTTTATAGAGAAGCTCTGCATTTAACAACCACCTATATAACCTACACCTTCATTTTCCTTTAAAAAATGTAGGATAAAATTATATTTTGAGAACTTTCTGAGCCCAGAGCTATACATGCTGTATATACAGATTAATAAAAGCATGTAAAGTAATGTGTTTGCTACTTTTGTATGTTTTGTGTTATTGGTTAACTTTCCTGTCGTGTTCGGGTCAAATCTGACAGATTTACAACTTAAAACACTCATAAATGTTGTGTTCTACATCTGATTGCCTCAAGGCCTTATGGTATCCTCCACACTATGCACTTGAACATGTGAAAGTGATTATAACTTCTTTCATTGAATTTTGAGTGTATTAATCATCCATGTTACACCTGTGGTGTTCACGATCAAAAATGACCGACGTAGAAATTAAATGGGTATCCACAGTATATTCAACCATCAAACAGAAAACATCCCCATACACACTACCCCAACTCACCCACTCACTCACTTACATTTCGGACTGATTAATGTCTTTTGTGGGTACACATTTCTTTCCTGTGCTTATGTGCCGATCCTCCCACGTGATTGCCTTCCTGACATACATGTTTATTTTATAATACATTTTCTGTGCCTATTTGTATTTTCTCACTGCAGCTATTTTATGTCTAATTCTATAAATTCATGTTAAACACTAATTCGAGACATTGTTCACAGCTAAATTAGTAAGGGGCGGGAGGTGAACACTACAGGAGGGTTAAACAAATTCACTGTGCATTGAGATAAAAATTGCAATAAACACTAAGAATAGGCTACAAACATGAAATAATTTATATTAAGGCAAAAACAGATTTTAAACCTTTAAAATGTTTTTTTTTTAACAAAATGAGGAGTAAGACGATAAAAAAACATCCCCAAATAAAAATACATCTTTGAGCATTGTACATTGAATAAATTGCTTCACATGGCCTTAACAAATGTGTAAATCATTTCCCAAAACAGAAAAATCTTACAAACTATATTACAAAACAATAGTCACTTTTACAGTAGACAGTGGCTGCATCTCCTCAACAATAAAAACCATAACCATTGCAATAGATAGATAGATAGACAGACAGACAGACAGACAGACAGACAGACAGACAGACAGATAGATAGATAGATAGATAGATAGATAGATAGATAGATAGATAGATAGATAGATAGATAGATAGATAGATAGATGGATAGATGGATAGATGGATGGACGGATAGACGGATAGACGGATAGATAGATAAATAGATAGATAGATAGATAGATAGATAGATAGATAGATAGTCCTAATTTCTGACTTTGATGATCCCCAAAAATATATAAATACATTTTTAATTCAGAAATAATAATAATTATTATTATAAATACTTTCAGAAACTTGAAGGATATAAGTTTACAGCTCATAAAATGTCATCATCAGAGACTTTGTGCCAAACATGGGCATATAGCCCTGTCCTCTGTGACTGCAGAAGCAGTAAAGGTTAAAATTAGCTGCTCTGGTCACCATCTGCGCTGCTTCAGTGAACTTTAGGACCTTCAAGTGCTGTCCGGTTTCACCGCCGAGTAGGTTTATGTGCTAACTCTATTTGATTCTGCCCAGAGAACCAATAATTGGCCATTAATACTCCACTGTTACTGGCTGTAATGATGGCATCATTAATGCAGCTAGAAATGGAGTGTAAAATCTAAAGTTTGAGCTGGTGGGCGGGCATCAGACAGCTGTATTCAGTAGGACTGACTGCATATTAAAACCCATCCGAGCATCAATCCTGCACTTTCAAACTCAGCAGATTACAGAGGCTGCTCAAGAGGTTTCGCCGATGGCCGATAAATGTTTTCCATAATTGCTCATTCTTGATGAGTATCAACACCCTGTGAAGTGTTTCAAATGTGTCTGTGATTGCTACTGGTGTTCTGAAGCAGATGTGTTATTAAATATGAAGCTGCAGCTGTTTGACTGCTCTGCATTTGACAGCTCTGTTCTGGGTTTGGCTTCAGGACTCTGCCATGGTACTCTAACTGCTGTACGGCTCTTTCAATGTCGATTTCTAAACAACAGATTTCATTGTCACAAAGCATGTCATAGGTGACAATAGTTGCAGAGGTTTCACAGATCAACTTGTGGTTATTTTGGCTTTGATTAGAACCATAACAGCTGTATCATGCTTGAAAAGACAGTCAGAAATTGTTCTTGTGAACAACTAGTATGCAATGTCAGGGATTCTGCAGGTTTCACTAAGTTAAATTTAAGACTTTAGGATTTTTTTTTTGAATAGCCCAATTGGAAAACATCTTTGCGTGCCATTATGAACCATTATGAACAATTAACCCATTATGGTAAATAGTTAAAAATGTTCATTTTAAATAAAAAGTTATAAGTTTTATTGAGATATATTGCTGATTTATTCATTAATTTTCTCTTGGTTTTTCTTTCCTTCACTTTCGCCAATTGATTGTTTTTTCCTCACCGCTGTCGCCACTGGCTTGCATAGTTTGGGACTTGTAGAGCTGCGCATTGATGGATTACTGTTCAGTGTTGGAGTCTCAGCAGTGAATATTAAAACACACTGAATCGAACTGAACTAAACCAAACTGAACTGAACTGAACTTAAACTCTGAAAACTGAAATGACACTATTTCAATTCACTTTAATCTTCTATGAGAAGCTGCTGTGACACAATCTACATTGTAAAAGCGTTATACAAATAAAGATGAGTTCAATATATTTATCAGGGGTTGCCACAGCGGAATGAACCGCCAACTTATCGAGCATATGCTTTACACAGCGGATGCTCTTCCAGCTGCAACCCAGTACTGGGAGAACATACAAACTCCACAAAGAAATGACAACTAGCCCAGCAGCGACCTTGCTGCGAGGCGACAGTGATTACACTGAGCCACTGTGCTGCCCTTATATTGTTGGTCCTAGTGTAAAATTAAGACCTGTTAAAAACTATTTAATACATAAAGCACAATATTTTAGTAAATTTAGGACTTTTTAGGGCCTAAAATTTTGTTTTTGAGATTTAAGACATTTTAACACTTTTTAAGACCCTGTGGTGGACACCCTGAATGTGGAACTGCTTGTCTGTACTGAAATATAAAGTAAGTAGGTAGTAAGTAGTAGTAGTAAAACTTTATTGTCCTTGACAGGAAATTTATTATGGGCACCACTAGGGATGCACCGATACCATTTTTTTTTAACTGATCTGATCTCGATACCAAAATTCTGAGTATCGACCGACACAGATCCGATCCCGATACTGTGCCGTTTTTTTTAAGCATAATACAGTTTTTATAATTCTGGTGATAAACTTAAATAGTCTTCTTTAGTAAAAATAACAGTCCTATAGGCTTACTATACATGGGAGATGGTACAATCTAAATAAAAACATGATGTGTGCTGTAATCTAGCCAACATTATTTGAGCATTCGTTATGACATTGATCTGTTGTGGTACAGCTTGCGTTTCCTTTTTAATATTAAGATTTTTCTTTGAAACCTGTAATAAGCTACCACTACTTACAGTAATCGTTGGTAAAATAACCAGCCTTTTAGCAGAGCCTGATATATTCCTGCAGGTTTAGTCTCAATATAAACTGTCTGAGGGGAGTTTTACTTAATAATCCCTCACCAAATCTTGCCATGAGTGAAGGAGAAAGTTGAAAATAAGGTCCGCTTAAAGGTCAGCGCCTGCACCTTGGCACTGATTGTTTTCAAAGCCACCTTCATGGCTTTATTCTGTGTAATTTATAAGCCAACAAAGCACACGCGTACGATCGGATTTGGATCGGGGCCAGCTGACCGATACCCGATCCAACAAAAATATGTAGTAGCGAACCGATATCAGATCCAAGTTTCCGGTTCGATGCATCCCTAGGCATCACCATATTGCTGCAGACATTCCATAAAACAAACAACAAAAAAAATACAAAATACTACAGTAATAACAATAATTATAATTAAGATAAACTCTTGTTAAGTAAACCCACTAAAACTGATACAAAGGATCTCTTAGATTTACGCTGTACAGATAGGTTGCCAAACCACACTGTGATACCATACCTGACAATGCTTTCAGGAACAACTTTATAAAATAACATCATAAGCTTCTTGTTAACTCCAAAGAGGCGTAACCTCCGTAAAAACATATAATCTCTGGTGTAAGAGAGAGCAAACCCACTCTATGTGTGTTTTCCATAGAGTGCATTCCACGTCTCTGACTGAGTAATAGTATGGTCATGTACAACCACTTGACAATGGTTACCTACACACTTTGGGTCAAATGCCATCTCTTCTATTTTCTTAGTATTTATTTTAGCTTATTTTTATCACACCAATCAATGAACTGGCTAATTTCGGACTGGTAGATAACACTAATATCATCATGCTCCTAAAGTGAACTTAGTTTTGCTGTGTCATTGGAATATTTAAAATAAAATTCTGTAAATGCCTACTTGAACATTCATTTGTAAAAAGAATAGGTGAGCTGACACAGCCTTGTGGAACCCCAGTACTACTGTTCTTTTCATCTGAACGGATATTTTCAACATTTTCAACCCGAGTTCTATTTGTTAAAAATGAAAAATACCATTTGCAAATGCATGGGTTGATAGTCAGATGTTCCATCTTTTAAATTAACAAATGTGGTGGAATCGTATTGAAAGCAGAACTAAAATCAATAAAAATTTGGTGCCATGCCTCATTTTTAAAATTCTACAGTATGTACGACTGAATTCATATGAATTGGTCAATGGAAAAAAAAGGAAAAAGTTCCAGCCTGTCCTCGTGACAGGTGCACATTTAGATTTTTTAACTTTATGATTATTAGTCAGGGATGTGCATCCAAAAACCATAGTTAGCCAAATAAGGTCGCAAGTTTCGTCATTACAAAGTTCGTTGATTTGGTGTTTTCCAAATCCATAGTTCCTGTCACAATCCAGTGTGTAGTGCAGAGGACAAAAAACAAAGGTTAGATCCAAACGCACTATTTACACATTTAATGAAAACAGATCAAAAATCACACGTGCATCATAGGAGCAACAAAAAATAAATTAAAAAACAGACAACAAAGGGGAACTCAAACTGAAATGTGTAGTCCAGGTAAGTAAGTGGAATGTCTGTGAGTGTCCGCATTATGGTCAGCAGGAGCAGGTGTTGATTGGTACAATGCATTCTGGAAGTGGTAGTTTGTGATGTGTGTGTAGTTCACCAGCGATCTACAGTCCCTAGATCGCTAGTGATTGTTACCATTCCAATCAACATTTACCAACTGCGTCACAAACTTGTATACTTGCAACTATACCTCTAGAACTGTAGTTAGAATCATAGTTCCTGACCTAAGCCCTATTCATAAAAAAACCATTAAAGTAATCTTCTTCTCTCTTACATGTAATTTGCTTTCAAAGTATTTTCTTACAGTTCAGTTTGAGCGATCTTATTGACAATTGCGCTCTCTTCGTAGTGCACTTTGAAATCATTTATGTCATTTTGATCACAGCCATGGCTCATGACAAAAGGTGACCAATGGAAAGCGGAATCTACGTTACGTCTCCAAAGCTATAGTTTCCTCTATTTTGTGTCTCCCCACTTCTCAAACCAAAGTGAGCTCACAGTATCAGTCAAGAAGCTGGACAAGCAAAACAAAACAAGAAATATATTTCTTGAGCTGCTCTTGTGATCATTGCCTGGGCAACTTACAGAATTCTGGAAAGGGAGTGGACAAAAAAAGACACAGTGGGTTGATGAGTTTTTGATGAGTCATTCATATTTAATAGGTCTATCATTATGGTTGAAAGAACAGGTGACCCATCTGGTGTCGAACACTAAAAATGATTGCAAAATGAATCCATGTCATGAGGCTCTAACCCAGAGAATTTCATGTTATGAGCATTATTACAATATTGGTGAAATCAAACCTTTTCTTTAGATCTAAGATTGAATATAAAAACTACAAATCTATGTATTAACACTGTAACTTTCAACAAACAAACTGTCATTTGCATCTGTTTGTATTCCTCGTAAGGAATTGTAGGGTAAATATCTGGTACAAAATCTCATACTGACATCTAAATGATAACTCTGTTTTGTCTCATGAGCTATGCCAGACCTTCCACTGAGTGATAGCATTTCCCTTTGGCTGTATTTGTTCTGGAGAATGTTTTGTTATTGTGTTTTCTATGTGTGTTTGAGATAATTTACTGCTGTCTTACCTTCAGGAACAGCAACAGATGCGATTTCATCTCATTCAGTGGGGCATGAAGGACCACATGGCTGTTAGGAACATCAGTTTTTCACAGTCCTGTCCAAAAAAAAAAAAAAAAAAGACAAGCGCTGTCAAACAGTCCATCTGATGAGAAACAGGACTATAACTACAGCAGATACCTGTGCTAATAATTGTAATTTCACAGAAAAGGAATGTCAGCATTGATGATCCAAGTCTGCAACTTTCACAGAAAAAAGTGTCAGTTAGGTGTTTTTTTTCTTCTTCATCCAGTAAGCCCAAAGGTTCCAGACTCTCTGGACAGTTTTCATCCTATCCAAGAAAATTCCCAACAGACTAATCTTTCCGAGCATGTGATTCATTTTAATCTGCAGGCATGGATGAAGAGGTTCTGTGGAGTTGCTGTACTATTAAAGATTAATGAACCCAATTTGCAAAACTGACCTTTTGCGGTCCGACTGTGCGGAGCGTAAAGCTTCTTAATGCCTTCAGCTCAAGTACAGCCCTGCAGATAAGACCCACGGAGAGAAAAAAAAAAACACGAGATGAACTAACTTTAAGTGTTCTATTCCTCTGATCATTTCAAAGACATTTCAGAAGTAAAATAGTGGACTGATGAGTTTAAACTACATCACACAAACACATACTGGCATTCACAAATATACTCTAGCTAAGAACTCTGACCACGTTCACACTAAAAATAAATTTAGACCACAGGATGTATGTGTTGATGAATGTGAACTCCCTCTCAAAAGATAACATAATGATCAGATATGAGTTCACACACATCACCCTTTCAAAATTAAAACATTTTAAGAAAGAAAGGAAAAAATAGAAAAAAGTAATCACTATTCTGTTCTATTCTATTCTATTCTATTCTATTCTACCTGACAAAAGTCTTGTCACCTATCCAAGTTTTAGAAACAACAAATAATAACTTGACTTCTATTTGACAATTTGGTATCAGAAGTGGCTTATATGAAAGGCAAAGGCCTCTGGATTACTCTTATTTTACCAAAATAAAATCGTTTCATGTCATGATCTTTAATTATTGAATTAGGACAGATAGGTCAGACTTTGCTAAGACAAAAGTCTTTAAAGGATTCAATTTACAAATATCAAATAATGTAATTAACACATTACAAAGAAGAACCCCGGCACACCCAACCTTTATTTGAAATGTATCCTGACCTGACAGCATGCCAAAGATTCAACCACAGACCAAAGTGCTGATCATCAAGAGCCTCAGGACCAAGTTTCCTACTGAGATGGCAGACATCTTTAATTTATCTAAACATCAAGTGAAGAGGATAAAACAAAACAAAATTTGATTTGAAGATTTGAAGAAGCTTATGAACTTCATGACAGGCCCAGGTCAGGTAGACCCCGTAAGACAGTCCAGGGCCAACCTTTTTTCAACTGCAGCAGAGCTACAAAACAATTGGTCTCCAAAAATCCCCTGTATCTACTGTATAAGAAAAGTTAGTTAAATCATCTGTTGAACTGCATGCCAATCATAGCAAATACTGCAGGATACCTATTGGAACACACATGGACCCAAGATTCAAACAGAAAACTGTCAAGTTTGGTGGAGGAAAAATCATGGTTTAAAGGGCACCTATGGTGAAGAATCTACTTTTCAAGCTGTTTGGACAAAAATGGGTGTAAGTATAGTGTATAAACTGTCATATTGGGGTGAAATAAACACACCCAGTCCTTTTTGTCAGAACAATTATAAAAGAAGATGCTTTAGTCGCGGTTTGTGGATGTTAAATCAGGTTTATTTTGTACATTAATATAAGAGATATCCATACAGCACTGGATATTACCAGTATCATGTCACATAAAAATCTAGCAATCATGAGCTTAACGCGCTGTCTCTCTCTCTCTCTCTCTCTCTCTCTCTCTCTCTCTCTCTCTCTCTCTGTGTGTGTGTGTGTCTGCGTGCCTGAGCTATGTGTGTGTGCGTATGTCTGCGCTACGTTTGTGTGTGTGTGTGTGTGTGTGTGTACGTGTGTGCGCTATGTGTTTGTGTCCTTGCTGTGTGTGTGCGTGAACTTTGTAATGACATTGTGTGTGACTCATTGTTGCAAATCAACAAAAAAATGCATCAAATACTGATTGTTAAAGTTCTTACTGTAGTATTTCTCACACACGTTATGTGAGATCTGCTTCCTGAGGCAGCCGAGGGTGGCGATTGCTGACAGGCACGTGGGAACGGTGGGCCGGGAGGACTAGCCTAAAAGGGCCAGTACAAAAAATCAGCAAAAACTTTTTTCCAGCTATAATATAGACACTTCAAACAGCTGTTATAAATAATCTGATGGGTGTTTTGAGCTGAAACTTTACAGACACATTCTGCGGACACAAAAGACTTATATTAAATATGAAAAAAGGGGTAACCTATGTGCCCTTTAAGGTTACATTCAGTATGGGGCATGCAAGAGATCTGCAAATTCTTCAGCAGGATGCTGCTCCTTCTCATACTTTAGCCTCCACATCAAAGTTCCTAAAAGCAAAGAAGGTCAAGGTGCTCCAGGATTGGCCAGCCCAGTCACCAGACATGAACACAATTGATTAAGGGGGCACTGAAGATGATACCAAAGTATCTTGATGGGCTCTGGGAGTCCTGCAAGAACGCTTTCTTTGCCATTTCAGATTACTTTATTAATAAGTTATTTGAGTCATTGCAGAGATGTATGGATGCAGTCCTCCAAGCTCATGGGGGTCATACACAATATTTATTTTTTACCACTGCACCCTTACTTTATATTCTATACTGTACATTGTTTCTGTTAAATGACAAGACTTTTGTCATCAGCAAATTCTGACCTTTCTGTCCTAATAATATAATTAAAAATTAAGACATGATATTTTATTTTGGTAAAATGAGCATAATCTAGAGGACTTTGCCTTTCATATAAGCCCCTTATTGGCGACAAGATTTTTGTCAGGTAGTGTAGTTACATTGTACTAAAATTATTAATTTAATTGTAAGTACATATTAATTAAGCTCACGTTACGTAAAGTGCCAACCTCCATATTTTAAATCACGGTTGATTTATTTATTTTTATTGGCGACACCAAAGTCAAAGGTTACTTACTTAGTTAATTTATTTTTTTCATATTTTATTTTAATATGATCTCACAATTATTTTTAAACAACAACAACAACAACAAATGATTATTTCAGAGCAAAACACGGACATATCAGAAAAATACTAGGCTAATGACAAACGTAGAATTAATTGGATTTTGACAAAAAAGTAGGTGGTCGTAGGGTGACGGTTAAAAAAATAAAAATAAGAGGGATTTTTCTTTTTTATGATTTCCACTGATGCGTAATGAACAAAACCACCAGGAAAGTGTTGAAACAAAGTAAAAAAAAAAGTTAATTTTGATTTCATATTGAGTTGGCTTGAAATACAGTACAAAGACTGGTTTGCATTGATCGCGGGTGTTATTGTGGTGTTTATCTCATCAGACAGCATGAGAGAGAGTTTTAGAGGGAAGGCTTCGTGCTGGGCTGTGAAGTCAAAGCCGTAATTTAGAGTTAGCAGCGTAGCAGAAGAGCAGATCTGAGAAAGACGTCTGCTCTCACACTGGCAGCAGGATTGATTACTATGTGTGTATGACATTAGTGTGTGTCTCTGTGCGTATGTGTATGTGTGTGTGTGTGTGTGTGTGGTGAAGCACATGGAGAAAGCATCAGTTTAGTTTACATCAGATGAGTGTTGAGTAGGGGCTCTTTTAAGGAAACGGTTGGCTAGATAATCTATTTGCCTGAAGCTTTTTGGTATCCATTACTGAACTGCTGCTGTTTGCTGCTTTTATATTTCTAAATGTGTCATCTTTGACCGGCGGCTACCTCATATCAAACTGATTGTTTGATCTGACAGTCTGCAACTTAATATTCAGTCTTTTCCACATTTGGTAGAGGGGCTTTCTAGCAAGTGTATATTGTTAAAACCGAGAGTGAACAAACCCCAGTTCTAAGAAACATTTGGCATTTAACTGGTCTCACAACATTTTTGCTATGGTGATAAATAAAAGCTCAAACCATGCTGCTTGCTAAGGAGAGATGCTATTACTTGCAATTTTCACCTGAAAGACACCTTGGGGGAAAAACACAGACTTACTGAAGGAAGAGTCATATGTAGACACCCAATTGTCATAGAAAAATCAGATTTTTTTTCTCAGATCTGATTTTTTTGCATAGCTGTTCACACTGTTTTTATAAATGTGACCAATATCAGATTTGCAGTGTGAACAGATCATGGTCCTAAACTGACCCGCATGCGCAAAGGTACAGTTATGGAAAGCACAAAATGTCTAATTATGCACACTGTGTGTATACTGTATGAAGCACAATGTCAGATTATGCTTAATTATTGCCCTTTTCACAGACAACCGTGGTGTATTTCATGAACTGTAAAGGGTTGTTCTTCTACTACCAATGGCGGGTCTAAGGGGGGCCCTCCACTGGCCTCCCTAAATATGGACAATTATTTTTGTGTCACAAGTAAAATGCCACGGAGAAGCGAGATCAGCCATCGGTGGCAGACGGAGATTTGACTGAGGCCTCTCTCACGCCCTCTCTGTGTCGTGCACACTCCCTCTCTCTGCTTTCCCTTGACTTTTGTCAGTGATGGTGCTGCGCGCATCAGTTACCCCAACACAATCTCACGGCAATTCGTAACTTCGTGATTTAGTGGCGAATTTGTATGAATTCGTACGATATAATTCATACAATTTAGTACGATTTGCTCATCCTCCATTGACAGTTGGGTTTAGGGGTGGGGTTAGGTGCCACGCAACCTTTTTAAAATCATACAATTTCGTAAAACTGAACTCTAGCCACTAAACTGACAAAACGTAATATACTTACGCTTTCTCGTGAGATCAGGCTGGTTTCCCACATTCGTCAGAAGTTAAGCACCACATTGACAAAGGTAATAAGAAAAATTTTACTTAAGTCATGTTCATGTTGTGAAACACTATCAAAATGTTCACTGTTTATTATATTAATCTTGTTTTCAATAACGATTTTAACACTTTTAATTTAGGAAGTCCTCGACTATGCAGAGGCTATTATTATTCAGTAATTGAGTACATAGTTTTACATTAAGAAATTGTCTTGAATTTACAAAAAGTCAGCAAGTACCGGAGAACAAATGTAACATTGATCAAATTTAGTTTTCAGTCACACTCATGTAAAAGGAATATTCAACTCCTTTAGTTTTGCCTTCATTCGTTTTTGTTTTTAGTCATGACATAAAGCACGAGTCTTCAAACACATTATTTATTTACAACACATTTTTTTAAAACATAAAAGTTTACTATTACATAAAAGTTAACTAATTTCTGATAACTTCTTTTTTGTCTTTCCCATGGTGACAGTCAGTGCAAAATATTTTACTAGTTATTTTGCAAGATTAAAGTGTAAAGTTATTGTATTACTGGTTTGTTGTGTAGACAATCAAAAATACGGAGGCTAGTAATACTGACCTTAATTTTTTATATATATATTTTAAATTTAAAACTGCTTTCATTCAATACAAACTGTAAAAAAATAAGACTTATGACTCCAGAAGAATTATTTTTGTTTCATAGGAAATACTGTGAATTTTTTTTTGGTTTGTTAAAGATCACTTGTGAAACATATTAAATTAACTTAAATTTACAGGTGCAAAAATGCAAATCCTTGATGTACTTGAATGTTAAAATTGTGTTATCCTACAATACAAAGTTACATGTCAAATAAATTAACATGGAAGATTATTATAAGTTTTTTTTAACTAGCTTGTTTATGAAGACTGCAGAGTGATGCATGAAAACAAAATGACTTTGAATAATTGTTTAAGTAGTTTGTGATGTATGTTAAAGTGTGCCCCCTAAAAGTGCAAGTGGCCCCTGCCTGGCCCCCCAGTTACTCATGTCTAGAACCGCCACTGGCTACTACTAATGTGTGAATTTCGGCATTTGAAACCAAAAACAAGTCACTTATGATTGAAAACACTGATCATTTGTGATTTATGACAACCGCAGTGCGAGTCTTTCTGACCACTAGTGTAGTGGACTCATCAAGGGTTAATAAGCAGCCACAGACATAATTGTGAAGGTGGAGTTGCTTTATTTGTGTTTGCAGCGTTATTTCATTTTACTTCGTTATAAACAACAGGCACGTGCAGAAAGGGGATTTGGGTGCTTGAGCTCCTGCCCTTTTTTCAAAGTTCATCCTTAAAATGAAAGTGCCTCTCCTTTGCGCTTGGATCTCCTATCAGCAACACCATAACGCTTTTCAGGTTTGCGGTCAACCCGTGCCCCAATCGTTAACCAGATTAGCTAACAAGCACCGGTTTTGCCTTCAAAATGTTTTTTTTAATGAACAACCAACTTTCTATGGTGAAGTTATTGCCCTCTGTGCTGTTCTACTATGCTGCTGTGAAGTAGATGATATTTGCAGTGCAGAATAATGACGCATGTCGCTCAAAGATTATGTAAAAGTCCCATGAAAACCAACATAACCGTTCACACTGTGGTCACATTTCAAAACATCAGATCTGTGTCTGATTTAATACTTCATATGAAAGTGGCACAAATCAGAACTGAAAAGATCAGATTCCATAAGGTTTGGGCAGTTCACACTGAGTCACACGAGGGGGAAAAAATCTGATTCTGGCCACATTTGGCTGCTGTGTGAACGTAGCCATATATATTTAAGGATGAAAACTATTGAATTTGGCCAGTAATCGATCACCGAACAACTGCTCATGGGTGTGTTTCTGAAAACCATAATTAGCCAACCAAGGTCCTAAGTTCTGTCATTACAAACATAGTTTGTTGATTTAGCGTTATTCAAGTCCATCTTTCCAGTAAACACTTGGATGACAATGAACTGTCACAAACTTGTACGCATGCAATTACACCTCTAGAGCTGTAGTTAGATTTACCAAAACTAATATTAATTATTTTTTTTAATGTGGGTGTGAAACGTAAAATGTGTATGTAAAACAATATAATTTGCACACACACACACACACACACACACACACACACACGCACACGCACACGCACACACACACACACACACACACACACAAAATGATGGGGATTCGCTCTAAAGTTAGGGTTAGGGCAAATCATCTTAGACCGCTTTCTTGAAATGGCCTCCACAGTCACCAGGTCTCAATCCAATAGAGGAACCTTTGGGATGTGGTTTGAAGGCAGCGTTTGTTTTAAAAACAAAATGTAGCCATACATAGCTCTGGCTCCATAATTTGCGCTCTCCAGGAATGTATACAGGGTATGTTTTCACAATGAGCCTGTGTTGGCAACTATGGTTTTGGGAAACACTCGTCATTACATCGTTCATTTCTCCAATGATGGTAGTTCAGCTACAAGTTACGTCATTGTTTGAGAAACGCACCCCAGAACATTCTAACAACAACAAAGAACGCCCTAGTAAACACAGATAAGCGTTTAAAAAATCCACTCTCTGGCAGACACCCTATTTAGTGTCACAAAAAATGTGCAAAAATGATGCCTTTAGGACATTGATTTCCAATCCGGTTCCTGGAGGCACACGAGCAGTACACATCTTGAAACTCTTCCCAATCAAACACTCATTCTTTTTTCAACTCATCAGCTTGTTAGTAGACAGTCTAAGACCTGAAATGAATGGGTAAAAGAAGGGAGACATTCAAAATGTTTACTGTTGGTGAGCCTCCAGGACCTGGGTTGGAAAACACTTGTCCTGGGACAGTACTTGTATAGGGACACATTTGTATCTAATATAATTGTAATGTTTTAAAGGAGCTCTTTAGAGTAGTGTTTCCTAACCTTGTTCCCTTAAGCTGGGCACACATATGTCAAATTTATGTAAAATTTCGAGCAAAATCCTGACTTGTTGAACATTTTTTTAGCCAAATGTCAGCTTTGTCATGGTTGTTTGATAGTTTGAAAATTGGATGGTCAGGTTGTTTTATGTCAGACATTTTGTTCTGTCTTAGTTAGAAAATTGCACAATTCAATCTGAGCTGCAAGCAGATTTCGCTGCACTCTGTGAACTCACTTCACCCACAGTATTAGAACCAATCATAATGCAGCTCGCCTAAACAGAGTGTGTCCAGCCTGATCTCACGAAAAAACGTAAGTATTTTACGTTTTGTCAGTTTAGCGGCTAATTCGTACAAATTCATACAGTCGTACGAACGAAAATATATGATTTTAAAAAGGAGGCGTGGCACCCAACCCCACCCCTAAATCCAACCGTCATTGGGTGATGAGCAAATTGTACTATATTGTATGAATTAGATTGTACAAATTGATACAACTTAGCCACTAAATCAAAAAGTTACAAATTGCCGTGAGATTGTGTTGGTGTCACATATCACCATCACTTCCTTCAGCATTTTCAACGTGCTTTGTACTCCCACTGCTTTGTCGTTTATCATTGCTAAGCGACCATCAACATTTTCTCTGAGGATGACAAACTAATGCTACGGTTACTAAAGTAACCCTTCGTTCCCCGAGGGGGGGAACGGAAATGCTATGTGGAAACTTCCACTATGGGGATTTCGTCAGAATCCAATCATCTGAAAGAGTATAAAAACGGGCCAATGAAATGCCAATGAGTTGGCAGCGTCAGCGTGCACAGCTGGCGTCAATGACAATCAGTCATGCTATAAAGACGCAGCCAGTGCCATGCTCGACATCCTTTTCTAGCTGAAGAGACTTTCACGCTCAACAGCTAAGGGACAATCGTTGTGGCGAAGGAACATAGCATTTCCGTTCCCCCCCTCGGGGAACGAAGGGTTACTTTAGTAACCGTAGCGTTCCCCTTCGGATGGGGAACTCCAATGCTATGTGGAAACTTCCACTATGGGGAAATCTATGGAAAACGCCACAACGAAAGGACCTTACTGCATCCCTGGCGAAGGGTGTGCCACGCAGTAGAGCGAGCACACCTACAACGCCCCGAGACACAGTCTTCCAACGTGTCCCCTGGCCCTCACTTACCTATTTAGAACAGTTATGTTTTTCGGGGAGTCGCAATAACCCAGTAAAATAGGTTTTGATACGACAGTACGTTGGGAAAGCGTTCAGTCCCGATAGGGAGGACGCTGCGGAGCTCACCTGTTACCCAGAGGGGAGACCTGGTGACAACCTATGGACTAGCCCAGAGATGGGGAGTCCTTGCATAAGGATGGTTAGCGGGGAGGGAAGACACGAGCCTGCCCTAGAAGGGGGGACTATACCGTGGCTGAGTGAACGTATGGGATCGCCAGCGGGGATCACACATAGCAGGCACCTATACCCAGAACGCGGGCTGACCAGCGGGCATGCCGACAACGTAACGGGCCAACACCTGACTCCTCCGCTGAGTCAGGTGCTGGGGGCCTCGGAGGAACTCTGCAGGGTTCGCCAAAGAAATGGGGAACTAAACTGACAAAGCTGAAAAAGCGCACGTATCTCTGGGTTAGGGAGAGTGGCGCAGCAAGCGTGTTTCGACACCTCAACCAAATCGTTTCCTCAATCACCAAGGGTTGCCTAATACCCTTGAGGAAACCGGCTCCACTCGCAGATTGTAACCTTGCAAATGTATTGGGTGTCACCCAACCCGTAGCTCTACAAATGTCTGTCAGAGAGGCGCCGCGTGCTAACGCCCAGGAGGATGCGATGCTCCGTAATGGAGTGCGCTCTCAGCCCTGGGGGACACGGCTCATCCTGGCCCAAAGGCGAGGGAGATGGCATCCACTACCCAGTGGGCCAACCTCTGTTTAGATACGGCACTTCCCATCTGCCGACCACTGTAATGGACAAAGAGCTGGTCAGAGGATCTAAGGCTCTGAGTGTGGTCCCCATATATTCGCAAAGCGCGAACGGGACACAACAATGAAAGGGCTGGGTCTGCCTCCTCCGTGGGCAGAGCTTGCAGGCTCACTACCTGATTGTTAAACGGCGTGGTAGGAACCTTGGGCACATAGCCGGGCCGGGGTCTCAGGACAACGTGAGAGTAGGCCGGCCCGAATTCTAGGCACGAGTCACTGACCGAAAATGCCTCCAGGTACCTAACCCTCTTAACCGATGCCAACACGACCAGCAGAGCTGTCTTCAAGGACAGAAATCTCAAGGATACTGAGTCGAGTGGTTCGAAGGGATCCCCACATAGGCTCGTAGCACTACCGCAAGATCTCAAGAGGGTATGAGAGGGGGGCGGGGGAAAACATCCGCCTCGCACCTCTGAGGAACTGGATGATGAGGTTATGCCTCCCCACGGTGCCGCCATCCACGCATCATGATGAGCGGAGATGGTGGCCACGTAAACCCTCAGTGTGGAGTGCGACAGCCTTCGCTCCACCTGTCCTGAAGGAAAGAAAGCACAACACTGATCTGGCAAGATCGGGGGTCTTCTCGGCGAGAAGCGCACCACTCAGTGAATAGACTCCACTCCAGGGCGTAGGCATGCCTCGTAGAGGGTGCACTAGCCTGAGTGATAGGTAACCTACCGGTGGCGGTGGTTAATACCAAGTCTTCCTCGTCGCGTCTTATGGACCCCACGTGGAGGTTCCACAGAACTAAGCGAGGGTGCCAGATGGTGCCCTGTCCCTGAGAGAGTAGGTCCTCTCTCAAAGGGACTCGCCAGGGGGGGCGTCGCGAGGAGGGAGAGTTCTGATATCCAGGTCCGGTTGGGCCAGGGGCGCAACTAGCAAGACCTGCCCCTCGTCCTCCCTGACCTTGCACAGAAACTGTGCGAGTAGGCTCACTGGGGGGAGTGCATACTTACGCATGACTCGGGGTGGAGTCGCCATTCTCCCAGGGAAGGAGCTGCCGTGAGAGCCTGTTGGCCGCACGGTTGAGCCCATCCGGGGAGTGAATAGCAAGCAGCGACTTCAGCCGCGTATGACTCCAGAGGAGCAGACGGCGAGCGAGCTGAGACATGCAGCGGGAGCGTATACCCCCCCATCCGGATGGAATACGCTACCGCGGCCGTGCTGTCCGTCCTGACCAGCACGTGTTGCCCCCTCAGCACCGGTAAAAAGCGGCGCAGAGCGAGAAACACTGCCAACAGCTCTAGGCAGTTGATATGCCAATGCAGCTGGGTTCCCCTCCACAGGTCCGCAGCAGCATGCCCGCTACACACGGCCCCCCCACCCCATACTGGAGGCATCTGCCGAAACGACAGCCTGCCTGGACGCCTGACCTAGGGGCACACTGGCCCGTAGGAAGGAGGGGTCCTTTCCAGGGGGTGCGGGTGCGGTGACACAGCGCAGTGACAGTCACTCGGTGTGGGCCCGCGTGCCATGCGCGTCTGGGGACCCGATCGTGAAGCCAATGCTGTAGTGGTCTCATATGGAGCAATCCGAGCGGCGTGGCCGCGGCTACGGATGCCATATGCCCCAGGAGCCTCTGAAATAATTTCAGGGGGACCACTTTTTTTCCTGTCGAACTCTCTCAGACAGTTCAGCATTACCTTGGCGCGCTCTCGTGAGAGGCGCGCCTCCATAGTGATCGAGTCCAACTCCAACCCGAGAAAGGAGATGCTCTGCACGGGGGCGAGCTTGCTCTTTTCTCGGTTGACCTGAAACCCCAACGGGCGGAGGTGCCGGAGCACCTTGTCTCTGTGCATAATCAATTGCTCCCGAGAGTGGGCTAAAAATCAGCCAGTCATCGAAATAATTGAGCGTGCGGATGCCGGCGAGCAGAAGGGGCGCGAGGGCACCCTCCGCGAGCTTGGTGAAAACTCGCGGAGACAGAGAGAGCCCGAAGGGGAGGACCTTGTATTGCCACGCTCGACCTTCAAACGCAAACCGCAGAAACTGCCGGTGGCGTGGAAGTGTGGAGATATGAAAATACGCGTCCTTCAGATCTATTGCTGCAAACCAATCCTGAGGACGAACGCATCGCGTGATGCGCATCTGCGTAAGCATTCCGAAGCGCAGCCTGTGAAGGCAGCGGTTCAAAATGTGCAGATATAGGATTGGCCATAGCCCACCGCTTTTTTTTTTTTTTTTTTTTTTGGGGCACGATGAAGTGCGGGCTGTAAAACCCGCGCTCCATCTCGGCTGGAGGGCCGGCTCGATTGCATCCTTCGCCAGGAGGACAGCAATCTCCTCTCGCAAGACAGGGGCGAACGCAGGACTGACCCTGGTCGCCCGTGAACCTGGGAGGCCGTTTCGCGAACTGAATCGCATAGCCGAGTCTGGTCGTATGGATGAGCCATTGCGATGGGCTGGCCCGCGCTAACCAGGCAGGCAGAGCCCCCGCAAATGGTCCCACCCGCACGATCGCTGACGTGCCAGCGGCGGGGCAGCGTGGAGTGAGTTGGCTCATCCGGGGAGCGCTGGGGTCCCACAGGAGAGCAGGAGAGGAGATGTTCTCGTCTCGCACACAAACTCCAGGTGAGGGGCTGGGAGTGGAGAGAAAGGAGACCGTTCTCTCGTGCTCCATGAGCCATTGGCGAAATGCACCGATCCTGCGAGCTGGAAGGCATAGCGTCCCAGACTGGCAGTGTTCGGGCTGTCACATCCGGAGGAGGGGAAAAGTGCTCTTTCACTGAGGATTTTGATGGTGTTTTTTTTTTATTTTTTTTACGCCTTTAAATAACGTGCCCCGCCCTCCAGCGGGGAAAGAGCAAATTCCCTCCTCCCCAGATGGCCCGCCTCAGGGACGCTTCGCGGTCCGTTTTACCGAACTTAGCGGCGCCCTGGGTGGGGGACGCTGGTTGCCGGCGCGATGCTCGGCGCAGCCGCGTGGCCGGAGGCGCAGGCGGGGGCGGCGAAGCAAAGCTGCGGGCGGGCGTCCTCGGCGAAAAAGCAGTGGATGTGGATGGCTCGGCGGGGGGGGGAGCGGTCATACAATCCCGCCGATAGAGACCTCGCCCATCACCTCCGACTGCTCTATCACCGGCGTGAATTCCTGGGCGAATTCACCGCCAGTGTCGCCGAACAGGCCAGCCTGGGATATGGGTGAGTTAAGAAAGCGAACTTTGTCAACGTCACGCACATCACCAGGTTTAGCCTGAGGTGGCATTCCTGGATCACGGATGTGAACATCGTCCTTCCCAGGGCACACACAGCCGACTTTTTTTTTTTTTTTTTTGTAAGAGCATAGTCGGTTGCGGTGCGGAGCGCACGCTCAGTCCTGGGTCAGAACCATCCTCGCGCAGCCGGGCCAGCGCCTGCGCTTGGTAGCGCTGGTAGGTGGCCATAGCGTGCATGGTGAGGGGGAAGGCGCACGCAGCACACTGCGTGAGCCTACTGTGCCCATCCAGGAAGAAGGGGATGGGGAGGCTTAGAAGGTCTCGCCTTCATCCTCCACATCACACCCCTCTAATCGGTCCGGCCGCGGGGCTGGGGGATAAACCATCTCCAGAGCCACGGCCAAAGCAGCCTGGGGAAGCACAGCCGCAAAGTCTGCTTCTGGATTCGACGCCGCGCTCAAAGTCCCGGAGGGAGCGAGCGGGTTCGAATCCTCGTCAGACCTTGACAGCCCAACCTCCAAGGATGGTGAGGATGGAAGCGCACGCAGATCGGGCAGAAAAAAGTGCCCTCAGGACAGCGTGAGTTTACTGTGCACTTCCGGGAAGAAGGGGACGGGAGGCTTTGAAGGTCTTGCCTCCTTATATCCTCCACATCACACCCATCTAGTCGGTCCAGCCGCGGGGCTGGCGGATAAACCATCACCAGACCCACGGCCGAAGCAGCCCGAGAAAGCACGGCCATCACGTCTGCTTTTTAGATGCTAACGCCGCGCTCTCCACCCCGGAGGGAGGGAGCGAGCGGGCTCGCATCCTCATCAGACAATGACAGCCCATCCTCCGATGCAGCGATGGACATCTGACCCCCGGTGTCATCAGGTGAGAGAGCGACCATCCAAGGACGGAGCGTTTCTCTTCACCTGAAGCTTGGATGGAGCGCGTGGAGGAGCGAGAGGTCCGCGGCCCGGGGGCGGCGGATTTATTCCCACTGAAACCCTCAGATCTGCCTGAGTGCCAACCGCAGTGCGGGGGACAACTGGGGTGGGTGGCTCTTTTGCAACAGACATGACATCAGTGATGGCATGCACTACCCGCGAGCACCGCATTAACATGCTGGACCCCCAGACATGAAACGCTGTGCTCGTGCCCATCATCCGGGGATAGGAAACCACCGCATCCAGAAACGCACGGTCGAAGTGACGTCTTGAAAAAGACGCGCTGCACGACTGTGTTGCTCTTTTAGGAAAGCTTTTTTTTTCCTATATACAAACCGCTCTTGGAGGACCAGACCCAAAGGACGCCAGGCAAGGGAGAAATACCCAGCTCGACCATCTGCCACTGCGTATACGCGCTCTGTACCGGGAGAAGCTGCTTCTCGATCTCTCTCTGTAGACACAGGTTGGAGATACCCTCAAAGACTCTCTCAGAAGCTTCGTGAAAGGCTCTGAAAGCGAAAGGATGTCGAGCATGGCACTGGCTGCGTCTTTATAGCATGACTGATTGTCATTGACGCCAGCTGTGCACGCTGACGCTGCCAACTCATTGGCATTTCATTGGCCCGTTTTTATACTCTTTCAGATGATTGGATTCTGACGAAATCCCCATAGTGGAAGTTTCCACATAGCATTGGAGTTCCCCATCCGAAGGGGAACAAAACATTGCTGCAGCTCTAATACAAGTTTAATTTATGGAGAAGCACTGTAGTGTTTGTGTGTTCTGTATTTCTCTGAGGTAATTAGTCTACAGAAATGTGTACAGCTTATCCAAAGTATGAAGCTTATTGGTCAGTACTTGTTAACTTACATGACTCATGGTGAGGCTTTCTGAAAAGTTTAGATGCTTTTAACTGGGTGTGCCTGGGATATATGTGCAATATGTGTGCAAGCCATGTACTTCCATTGGAAATAAAGCAAAGATGCGATCGATATGTGAACGGCCTATTCCACGGCAGTGCCACAAAGAGGTCAATGATCTATGCATGGCAAAAAAAAATCTGTGATGCAACTACTTGTATTACTGATGATTTGTGGTCAAGCAGAACATCTGAGCTTTACTTGAGTTTAGCGGTGTGTATTAGCCTCAGTGTACAAGTTTGGAACTTTAAACTAGCGCACCGTTGGCAAAACTTTGTTTAGTTGCAGCAGTTTTGTTCCGTGCAGAAATGCGATGTTGAGAAGCCTTCACGATTAATTAATCGTGGTGAATTAAAGTGCAGTTGATAGTGAAAGAAAATCATGATAGGTTTCTTTTGCCCATAATCGCACAGCCCTAGTTCAGTGGGTGTGATATTCAAAGATACAGTATAGAATGCACAGAAACAAATATAAGTATATAATATCCTGTTAAAATATTTGCCACTGAACAAACTGGTAACAATGGAAAAGCTGTCCACATGAAGATACACAGTCAGCTCGTAAGTGCGAAAGCAAATGGCGTCATACTGCCCTGCAGTTTTCTTTTTGAAGACAAAATGCAGCCATACGTTCCTCTGGCTACATAATTCGCAATCTGCAGAAGTGTATATAGGGCTACGTTTTCAGAATGAGCCTATGTTGGAATTTAGTCAAGTAGAGTTAACAGCGTGTGTGTTAGAGATAACTTGAAAGTACTGCCACAAAAGGTTGTACTTATAAAAGTACATTTTTATGTGATGTTCAAGGATACAATCTAGAATGCACAGAAACAAATAAAAGTATATAATATCCTGTTAAAATATTTGGGAAATTCCTATTACAAGAATTTAGTTTTCAATTATTTACCTACCCAGTAGGTGGTGTAAATGCATTTTGTTCTGGTTTGCCTACCAGCAATAAAGCCTCACTATTTAAGTTTCTAACCTCAAAATAATATCTCTGAAATTATATCAGTATTAGAATAACTTTTAACTAGATGAATTATGCTGCTCTGCCTACATATGCGGCTTTGGGTGAGCGACTTGTTATGCACAGCCCCGCCCATCCCCTGCCCTCGATATATATAAATGCCTATGAGTAGAACTGTGTGATGTATTTTAAAGCACATGTTAAATGCTGTTTTTGAAGCCTGGGTGAAGTTAGCCTAAAGCTGACTGTGAGATGAAACAACCTAAATAGAACCAACATAGCAAGTTGCAAGTGAGGTTAAAAGAAACATGTTAAATCATCATCATCAAGAGAAATGTACATAGTGTTGTTTTAAATGAAGAAAAGAAGAAGAAGGGGTTGTGGCATGTTGATTTCACTTGTTACCTTAGTGAATTTGACTGGAAATTGCAAAGAATGTGCACAGTGTATGCCCAGCCTTAGGCAATGGCTTTCCAAACTGACCTAGTGGAGTCCCAACAACTGCACAATTTGTGTTTCTCTTATTGGATGCACCCAATTCAGATCGTGCAGTCTCCATTAATGAGCTGAATCAGGTGTGTTATTATGTGTGAAAAGTGCAGAGCTGAAGATCATCCAAAACATATTTGAGAATTCATGCCTTGAGGCAACCCATTGGTAAACATTTTGGATGCATTCCTTATCTGACCCATCTATTTGAGTTTTTGGAGTCTCTACTAATTGGTTCAAGTGTGTTTGATTAGAAAGAGTTTGTAGATATGAATACTACCTTCAGACAAAAAGCCTGGAATCTAATGCAAACATTACACATTCATGCAACATCAACTCATTCTGAAATTGTAGCCATATATTTGTATATTTGTGGAGATCGCGAATTATGTAGCATTTCGTCTGTGAATGAGTGTGTGTGGATGTTTCCCAGAGATGGGTTGCGGCTGGAAGGGCATCCGCTGCATAAAACAAATGCTGGATAAGTTGGAGGTTCATTCCGCTGTGTGGTGACCCCAGAATAATAATATATATATATATATATATATATATATATATATATATATATATATATATATGACTACATTTTCAGAATGAGCCTATGTTGGAATTTACTCAAGTAGAATTAACAGCATGTGTGAGAGATAACTTGGGGTTACTTATTAGAAGTACTGCCACAAAATGTAGTACTTATACAAGTACAGCATCTATATTTTTGTAAGAGTGATGTTGAGGGGGAAATTTAGATTTTCTCATAAATATAGCGATCACTCAGTACCACAGTAAAGGTCAAAGTATCACTTAAATTACTTAATTGCCACTTGATAACATTCTTATTTGATGCTTTTTTAAACCATAAAATTATTCAGTGTTAGAAAGAAGCACCATGGAATTACTTTATTTTTAAATGTATGATGATAGTAGTGTGGTATTCTTTGAAAGACCTCAGATTACACACACTAACTCACTTTCCTTTGGCTTAGTCCCTGATTTTTCACCACAGCGGAATGAACCACCAATTACTGGCATATGTTTTATGTGGCGGATGCCCTTCCAACCGCAATCCAGCACTGGGAAACACCCATAAACTCTCATTTATACACACACTCATATACTATGAGCAATTTTAGTTTAACCAATTTACATATCTTTGGACTTCGGAAATCGGAAAAGAATAAATATGAGACCCATGTGAACATGGAAACTCCACATAGAAATGCCACTTGGCCCAGCTGGGATTCGAACCAGCAACCTTCTTATTACTTTCAAATTACTTTGTAGAAATTCACAAAGTTCCCCCATTAATGGGATTTACTGTAAATTATGTTGCACTGAAATCAAATGAGCCAACACATTCTTCAGAGTTCTTCCTCTGTGTCTGGCTTCAGAAAATATATTTGAAGCACCTGCTTTTCAGGAAACCAACAGATCAGGAAACCCTTGTCTAAATTCAGCATGTGCGTTCAAGTTGTGATGTTGTGAACATTTCTTTCCTCTGCGTCTTTGTGTTTGCTGTTTGGGAGAGTGATGTCATTCTTCACTGCTAAGAGCTCTGAAAAGCCTCCAGTAAGTTGGGTCGAGTCGGGTCGAGTTTGTCTCCTCTGCTCTTCTGTTTGTCCTCCGTTGCAGTTCAGAGCCGATTTCACAGTTTCTCTTTGAGTGCCACTGAAAGAGGGCAGATTCCTTCCTGCCCACAAACTCTCACACCACACCGCATGGCAATCCTGGGAAAATCCAAACCTTTTGGCATCCCAACAACTGCACCGGTCTGGACCCGCACACACATAGAGCTGGATGAGGAATGGCTCGTAAGTGTGTCCGCTGCCCGGCACGGTCTATGTTTGCTTTCTGTGGTTGGATGTATGCGGCCATTGTACTCTCTATGAGGCCTGACCCTGCCAGATGATGGAGAAGATAGAGAAGCTTCTTTTCTGTTAAAAGACAAGTGGCCTCACTAGCACAGGCTGGCGTCCTGCCGGGTATGGCCCGCGAGAGAGAGAAGAGAGCAGCCGTGCCAGGCTGTTTTACCCCCCTGTGCCAGCTAAAGCCAGTACCAGCTGCAAACAGCCCTAAGAGCTCTGCTGTGTGTTGGACGCTGGAGACCAAACTCTTCACAATCACATACAGGCTCAAGCTGAACTTTATTAAAGAATGGTTTATGAAAGATGAGGCAGAGTTTACCCAAGCCCAGCACACATACTCCTCTGAGCTAGTTTGGCTTCAATTTAGAGGGGTCTTTTCTCCCTTTAGGAGGGTAATCTGATGAAAGGACACAGCTGTGATCCTCTGCTGGACTCTGGCAGCAGTTCTAAGCTAAGGGCATGATATTTTTAATGTAAAGGGCAAACAAATGGAAAAACACATGGTGAGAGAGGTCATATCTTTGTCATATGCACATTAAATTTCAGTTATTTTGTCTTTTTTTTTCTTACATGGGGGTTTTCCTTTTGATGTGTATTGGGAAACTATGTTTGCGACATAGTCTCATTCTGAAAACGTAGCCCTATATATATTTCTGGAGATCATGAATTATGTAGCCAGAGATACGTATGGCTGCATTTCCTCTTTAAAACGAATGCTATGTATGGGCGGTATGATGTCGTTCCTTTTCATGCTAACAGCTCATCCCTTACCTCCGTATGAACGGCTTTCCCACTGTTACCAGTTTATCTGGTGGCTCGCAGCATACATTGGTGGATTTGAGATGCAAAGAGCTGTTGATGTTGTTTGAGTCCGGCAAAGAAAGGTTCCAGAAAGCAGGTTATACAAAAGCCAAATAAATAAAATAAACAAGTAAATAACACGGTGAGAACGCTGTAAAATCTGAAAATGTGGTAAAAATCAGGGGGGGCTTCTTTTTTTCTGGATTGCTTTTCCAATACGCTCTTGGTTGGGTTTAGGAAAATGGGTGGGCACTGGTCTATCGGTGCTTTTTAAAACACTATTGGTTGGGTTTAGGGAATGGGGCGGGTGGGTGCATCTGTCAGTCAGTCAGTCAGTCAGTCAGTCGACAGCAACCTCTGGTAGATTATGTGAGAACAGCAGGTGCAAATGGCACTCGTGAGAGAAATTTGAGATCTCGAAAAGCATACACAGCGGTCTCTAGTAGATTCGCTAAAACAAAAACTGCAAAAAACATAGCTCCTGGGACGTATTTGGCGCTCTCCAGAAATGTATATAGGGTTACGTTTTCAGAATGAGCCTGGGTTGCATGTTTGCCTTGCTATTTACTTTATTTGAATAAAGGCGCAGAAAAAAGCCTGTCAGGCTTACTGACAGTCCAACATAAAGCTGTAAATAATATCCAAATCACAAGATGGTGCAATAATACACAATGACACACTACACACTAGATTGTATCCACAATACTACATTGTGTCAAATAGTCAAAAATCGCAGAGTGACAAGCAGATACATATGAATGTGAACTTAAGTATATAGATTTGAATGTGTTTACTGACAATCAAGGTGATTTGAAGTTCCCGAATGAGCCTGTGTTGTTTAGCAGCAGTTATCTCAGAATAACATACATTGTAATGTTGCAACTGTCCAATCAGAATTGAGTATTCCAGACAGCCATGTAATAAGAGAACATAGCACATTGCTGCTGCAAACATAACATACACCTAAGCCTATAGATTAGATTAAACTTTATTGTCATTACACATCTACAAGTACAAGGCAATGAAATGCACCTCAGCTCTAACCAGGAGTGTAATAGCAGCAAGTGCAGGATACAGGTATAAGTTATAAAGTGCAGCTGTAGAAAAACTATAGGTCATATTTACAGATGGATGTACTATGAACATTATATATAGGTTTCAATAGCTATGAACAAATTTACAATATATGAATATTTGCTATTAATAATCAGAAATCTGCAGATAGATATATACATGATTACAAATGTATATGCAACATTTGTCCGCAAAAGAGTCAGTGGGGGGCAGAGTTCAAAGGAAGACATCTCTGGGGGAAAAGCTGTTCCTCAGTCTACTATAGCAAAAAAAATGTTTCTCAGTCTATAGCAAATAGCCTATATGTGAAACTGAGGCAGAGATGGATATCTGAAAACACGCTCGCTAACTCTAGTATTAAATGTAGAGCAATAGCAACCAATATATATATATATATATATATATATATATATATATATATATATATATATATATATATATATATATATATATATATATATATAATAAAAACAATATAATAACTAATTTCTAATAACTAGGTCAATGCGGTGGTGCAGTAGGTAGCGCTGTTTCGTCACAGCAAGAAGGTCGCTGATTCAAGCCTCGGCTGGGTCAGTTCTCCCCGTGTCTGCGTGGGTTTTCTCCGGGTGCTCCGATTTCCCACACAGTCCAAAGACATGCGCTAGGTAAGCTAAATTGTCTGTAGTGTATACAATTTATGATATTTTGCAAGATACCAGTATTCAGCTTAAAGTTCAATTTAAAGGCTTAACTAGGTTAATTAGGCAAGTTAGGGTAATTAGCCAAGTCATTGTATAACAATAGTTTGTTCTTTAGACCATCAAAACAAAAATGCATAAGGGGCTAATAATATTAAACTTTAAATGTTTTAGTTTTTTTTTAAACTAAAAACTGCTAAAGACTTTTTCCAGTTGAAAAAAAAATGGTTTCATGGTGAAACATTCCTTGTTTGTTATTCATGTATTAAGAAATATAAAAAATATTAATAATAAATTACAGGAGGGCTAATAATTGTGACTTTTTCCAGATGTTCAAACTTTCAGTTAAAATGACTTCTGAATCTAAATAAATGTAGGGGAGACTGGGTATTGGAACACCGGGAGAGTTGTAACACTACCAATTTCACAAATAAGGGATAAGATAGGGGTCATGTGACATGTTAAGCTTCCTCAGATTTCCTTACAATCTTTCCAAAAGCTACAACAGACAATCGAATTCTGAAGTAAAAAAAAAAAAAAAAGATTATATTTTATTTAATACCTCTACTGTTGTAGATGATGTTGTATGAGTTATATCAGGTCAAACTGTAGTTTCTCTAGTAAAGAATGGTGTATCAACTTCTTGAAACATGTGTTTTCAAAGTATACACACACTTCAAACACACATATGAATGTGCACGTACAGACATGCACACACAATATTCACATACATTTCCAATATTCACATATATTGTATTGTTGCAGTCATTTACATACAATAAAATGTTGTGATATGTTAAGTTGTGGCATATCACTTGTAGTATGCTTAGTTTTTGTGCATTTTGTCTACCTGTTGCAAGTTACCCAATATGTAACCTACCCCAGTAGTGGGGTAGTTTGTAACAAATGACCACTTTGTATGTGTCAACATCTAACAAATATAGTTAAAGAAATTTAAATTGTTGACATTTGTAGTAGACAAATGTGGGTACTTTGCATACAAGTTTCAGTGATGTAGCTAAATAAAAAAAGGTAGTTTTAGGTGCTAAAGGAAAATTGTGTCACAATCATCCCCGTTCTCCCCTATTGTCCCCATCGCAGGAATGGAGCGATATAAAATTAACCTGCATAGCAGAGTTTTAGTTTTGGGAATGCTCATAGATAAAAAATCAACACTGTTAACATTTCCTTTGAAACCCCATAGATGGGTGAAATTGCTTGCGTCTTAATACCAATAGAAGAAATAAGTGCAGAAAACTTAGGTAAAAGTCTCAATCTGCTCTTAGATTAGATCTAGGAGAAACAATTGTAATATCAAAGACATGATTGGTTTTTCCTTCTTCTTCTAATGTGCCTGGAGACTCCGCATTTTACTGTTTCACATGCCAGTCATCAGACCAGCGATTCTCTCTCTTTCTCCCTCTTCTCTCTGTGTTTGATTGGGTTCCAGCTCTGTTCTGAATAAAGGCTTAGAGAACTCTGTTTCCCACAAGCGAACAAAAGCGGTGACAGACAGAATGGAGCGGCTCGGAGAGGGAGGAGAACAGAGCGATGAAGAAACGCTCTCGGTCTGTAGGAACTAATCAGACTCTCGTTTAGCAAACGCAGGCATTCCTGTTGATGAAAGGAGAGGAGATGTAAGGCGGGACGGGGTCGGACTGAGCTCTTACAACAGTAGAACAACAGCAGGCCGACTCCATTATCCACCGTACGGCCTCATTAACCAGCGATCCACACACACTCAACACACGTAACAAACAACGACTAACATGGACTCGACCCTCGAACACACACAACTCACTATTGTGAATCAACTTAGTACACCACTCTCTGGAACGCTTTATTCTGATTGGTCAATCGTGGCAGAGTGCACTCAAATATTTTTGTATAAAGAGCTCTTAACTGTATAATTGACCTTTGTCCCAGTCATTTGTGCAAAATAAACCCTGTCGATGTTATCGGGACCCCAATTGGAAGCAGTTCAACTTTTAAAAATTGATTTAGTCTCCACTTATGTGGTACATGAGTTTACCTTTTTGGTAAAACTTTATTTTAATGGTCGTTTTTAGACATTGTTGTCTGAGTGTGCAACTACAGGTAGTATCAGATATTATTCATTAGAGTAAAAGTAGATTATCTGCATAAAATGTGATAACATTGCTTGTTTACAAATCAGACCTTCTGCACACTTTACGTTACTCTACAAATACAACTTTACTCTACTAAAGTATAAAGGGCATAATCAAAATAAATTCGATGGACAATATAGGATATAGACAATATTTGTCAGAGATACAACTTTTTGTATCTGGACTAAGTTTCTGGGTTCAATAAAATCGAAATATTAAATTAAATAAAAAAAGAAAATCTCATATAAAAGTTAAAAAAATAATTAAAAAAATAAGATATTTGCAATAGGACATTTATGAAATATGTTTAATGAACAGGTGTGTGTGTGTGTGTGTATATATATATATATATATATATATATATATATATATATATATATATATATATATATATATATATATATATATACACACACAGTTGATACAGCATACAGCATACCTCTGTAGTTACGAGTGGTTATTTGCGTTATTGTTGCCTTTCTATCAGCTCGAACCAGTCTGGCCATTCTCCTCTGACCTCTGGCATCAACAAGGCATTCACGACCACAGAACTGCCGCTCGCTGGACATTTTCTCTTTTTCGGATCATTTTAAGTAAACCCTAGATATGGTTGTGCATGAAAATCCAAGTAGATCAGCAGTTTCTAAAATACTCAGACCAGCCCGTCGGACACCAACAACCATGCCGTATTGAAAGTCACTTAAATCACTCTTCTTCCCCATTCTGATGCTCGGTTTGAACTGATGATCATCTTGAACTTGTCTACTTCCTAAATGCATTGTGTTGCTGCCATGTGGTTGGCTGATTAGAAATGTATGTGAAGGAGCAGTTGAACTGGTGTACCTAAAAAAATGGCCAGTGAGTTTATATATATATATATATATATATATATATATATATATATATATATACTTTAACCAATATAATGTATTTTTGGCTTTTACCAGAAACCAGTTTATTACCAGTTTTGTGGTCCAGGGCCACAAATGCTTGTTACTATGAAATGTGATCATTCCCCCATCTACACCGTTAAGAAATGAGAAACATGAGCAATGAGAAATCTGAAAAAGTTCATTTAGTTTGTATATACAGATGCAGACAAAAAAAAAGGAATAAATAAAAGTATTTATACTGTGTAAGTCCTAATCTTTTATAACCCCACACAGTTCCCACGCATCAGCTAAATGAATGCATTATTTAAAGCCTGGCTGTTAGTGCATAAGGTGTTCTGTACTCTTGGGGATTGGATTGGAGTTGTTGACTGTAATTGGTAATTTAGCTGCACTTGGGTACTGTGTGCCAAGAAAGCCATTATTCTGACCTGCAGGTCCCTGGCTGTTCTCACAAAACTCACCAAAAGAGCAAAACTTGTCCCGTTACAAACTTACACAATCAGGTCCATAACAGCTAATATAATTATTCACTATAAGTAAATAACAAACTTTGAATATCCTAATTTTCTGGGGGGAAAAAGTGTATAAGAACACTAAGTACTTTAAGATTGGAATTAACTCACAGTCAGGGCAGCACTAAGAAAAAATGCAAACGGTTAATGATAAAAAAAACTTATTTTTAAGCTAATTAAATGTAATAATGTGCAAGTTCACACATAATATGACAATGACAATACAAAAGTATTGTTGGGAGAAATAGATATGTAAAGCAGCAAATAATCCTCTTTATGCCAAATCACACAGCCATAGAACAAATATAACATGGCATCATTTATCTATTTCTGCACTTTGAGTGCTAGAGGACTTGTTTGCTGACAAATGAGCCTGCAATGCTAATGGTAATGTTGACATTTTCTATCCTCAGATGCTATTTTTCAAGCTTTTTTATGGTTGTAAGTAGAACGTCTCCCCATCTCGACACTTTTGAAGTATTCATGTTATTTTAAGTGCCTTTAAGTGTCACAGTACACACACAAAAAAAAGTTTACTAACTGTCACCTTGTTGGATTGGCAGTATTATTTCTGTTACTACCACTCAACGTTTAAATGAATTAACTATGACTACTGAACAAATGTCATGTGACCTGATTAATATTCATTAGATGTCCTTATAAAGTTTAGAACATTTATTTAAGGAGGCCGCCGCAAACTTCATGTCGCAACTTTTTTACTTACAGTTTGAATCATGTTTTATGTACACACACTGTAAAAAATGCTGGGTTCCACACAATTCCTTAATGTTGTCCCAACACAAATTAATAAAGTTACTTAATTGTTTTATGTTCAGTCCACTTAAGTTTGTTAAAACAATTAAGTTGTCCCAAAAAAACTCAAGAATTGTGTTGATTCAGCTCATTTTAAATAAGTAGTTTGAAAAAGAATCAAAAACATCATGCATTTTACGTTCAGTCTATGCACAAATATGCAGTGCCACCTGGATAGTTTGTATTAACCACATTGAAACAATGCATATGTAATTATTGACAGCATTTCTTTCAATACGACCTTATATGAATTCATAACAATTTTAATAATCTAACTTTTTAGATCTTTTTAGTAAAGTGGGCTTGACAAACCACCTGTAGGACACACTCCTCCTGTCTTAATGCACCAGACATTTTGTTATAAATGCTTATATGCTTTATATGTTTGTTTCTATATTTGGTTATATAACTCCTATTTTCATTTATAGTGCTTCATTTTCACGTTGATATTTAATATCTCTTGTTCAAATACATTATGAACAGTAGCTATGCTAACTGTTTTCTTTGTTCTCTATTTCCACCTGGGGATGCCCATAACGAGGCCTCTAGAGACTGTGCAGTGGCATTGATGGGATCAAAGATCTGTAAAGAGATGATACCAACCATTGAGGAATTCGAGGAAAACACATACTCTTAATACACTTCATTAAAAATGTACACATAGACACCACCCATATCCTATGAACTGCAGGTTAATGATGTTTGTATATAATAACATATATTTTGATTGTAATTTTAATTAATTTGATTGTAATACAATAATGTGCACCTTTTGTAAAGCTGCTTTAAAACAATAATTATTGTAAAAAGTGCTGTACAAAGAAACTTTAATTGAATTTTCAGTTAAAGGCTAATTCATATGAATTCACACAATCTAATTTGTATGTTTTGGTACCATCTGTTCAAGCCTCGCAAGCTTAGCAGTAGGCTTTCAAAAAAAAAAATTCTTGCAAATTTGGGCAAATTTAATAATAATTTGGTAAAATATAAACCGATTATGTTCTCTTGTGATATTTGAGTTGATTATTTTTCAAAGTGACAATAAACAACTACTGCTCTGGCATACAAAATACAAAGTTTCCAGTCAGTTTTACAGATGCATGTTAAAAAGAATGGGGTATATGCACAGCTAGTGTTGTTCAGCCAGTTATGAACTTCCAGTGAAAGCTTAATGTTAATATTTTCAATTTCATACAGTTCCTTTTACACCATCGATGTTATAATGTAATTACAATACATTCAGTTAAATAGACTTAAGCATTCATTTAGTTGTTAAAGCGTCAAACAAGACGAAAGACCATGTAAGCGCTAGCGTTGATAGGATCAGCAGGCGAGTGCAGAAACTCCATTGAAAATACTGGGGTAAAATAAACATTAATATTTTAAAACATGGCAGGGGGAAATGGAATTTAATGCAGTGCTTCCGGTCTGAGACACACTTTATATTGTTTATCTATCAGGCAGTGAAGATGAGTGATTTTTAAAGAAATCAGATCTTAACTGTGGTGATTTTATAATGGAAAGACAGTTTACCGGAAGCACTGGGGCTGGCTGGCTGAGCTAGCATATATTCGTGTGCATATACTCCTTTGTTTCGGCAATGTTGTTATCTGTATGCACAGGAAATCTTTCAAAAACACTAAATAAAAAGTTTCGGGTTTTTTTGTACATTGTTGATGTGTAAACATCATATATCCTACACTCAATTTTTATTTTTTATTTTTTGCTGTTTGTTTAAACTATTTATCTGACATGAACAGCAACACCACAATTCTTGAGATTTTTTGGGACAACTTGGTTGTTTTATGTCCAATCCACTTAAATTTGTTAAGTTAACTTAATAGTTTTGTGTTGGGACAACATAAATACATTTGTGTGGAACACTGCATTTTTTACAGTGTAAATTCTGATTTTTTGGACCTATTCATTTCGCAAACAATCACCAGCAATCTAGGGACTGTAGATCATTGGTGTACTACACACACACACACATCACATCACATCACATAAATACCACTATCAGAATGAATTGCACCAATCAACACCCGCTCCAGCTGACCGTCATCCGGACACTCACTTACAGGGGTAAATGGATACATACAGGCAAATCCAGAAGCGTAATCAGGTCACAGGATAAGCAATAGAACAAGGTGAACAAGGCAAGAGTCAGTCATGGAAAGACTAGACTAGAAGAATGCTTCGTCATATTGCAGGGTAACCAAACAAGACTCAGCAACATGTGTGTTTGAGAGATGTATAAATAGTCTGTGTAATCAGTCCTGTACAGCTTCAGCTGTGTGTGTTTGCAATCATGGGGGATCTGGACCAGGTGTATGGGTGAAGTGCATGATGCCATTTGTAGTTCATTAAAGTGGCAGATTTGAAGTCTGCACAGGCTGGATCGCTGGTGATTGTGACAGAGCCTCCCTCTAAAGCCAAGGTCACACTGGACTTTTCTCCCCATAGACTTTCATTTATATGCACACGAATGGGTCAGAATGGAAACGCAAACTCATTCGACTAAGTTCAATCTCGGTGAACTCTGACCTGCGAAATCACATCACATCACATCACTGCATGAGACCAATCGAGTATCAAAACATGACCTCTATGGACAGAAATTTAAAATATAGACCAATCTCTTGCATTTTTTAAATGTCCAATCATCTTGTTTATTCCCGCCCCTTTTCACAGCGCCATACTACAGAATTTCGCATGCTCAAACTCGAGTGTGACCGCGGCTTCCAGACACTCCAAATATATAGTCCAGAAATTAAGTGGAATGCACCGCAGCTGTGTGTGCGTGTGAGTATCCAGGTGACGGTCAGCTGGAGAGCGTGTTGATTGGTGCAATGCATTCTGGTAGTGGTAGTTTATTGTGATGTGTGTGTAGTTCACCAGCAATCTACAGTTCCTAGATCGCTGGTGATTGTTACACATTTGAACCTTAAATACTACCAGACTAATTACAGGAAAATGACTGGCTATTAGCACCAAGAAAGTGCACTCTTCCTAATCTTCACTAGTGATTAATCTTAGACCAAAGAGAATGAATAATGCAGGTCCATTTCACACTTTCAATGCCCAATACTTTAATGTGACAAATTTAATTAACTTACATACAGTTAATTATATTCCATCTGAAATTTCTGACATTTCTTCATTTACACATATGAAGAGTTCAGATGCAATAGCTGCTAAACGCCATTTCCGCCAAAAATGAGCTAATGACATTGAGTGAATGCTTTAGGCACGTACTACATGTTCATCAAATAGTTTTGTTTGAAATCATCTAAATCACAGCGTCAGCACATTCAGAAATAACAGTTTGTTTGCAAAAGCCGCTAAATGCCACTTGCCTTTGACAGCAAAAGTCTCTATATCCCGAGAACCAATCAGAAGGCGCGAACTAAATCATATGTTTTCAATGTAACGTGCGCTGATACATCCACTTTATGAGGAGACTGTTTTATTAAGCTTCTGATTTAAATTTTAAAAGATGGAGTTTGATGAACTCAATGAACCTGTCTGACTGTCAGTGAATGGCAAATGAAAACGTCTCTTACCTCAAAACTCTGTGCATTATAAGAAACAGAAAACACACTGTAATGTCGGAAGTGTAACATGCATTTATAACATTTGTTTGCGCAGCGGCACTACTTTGAATGAGTCTGATTTCCTATACAATAAACAGCAACTCCATTTCACTAAAGACGAAGTTAAGATGCAGTTCTTTTATTCCGCATGGGTGCTATGAGGATAAACAAGAGACGAAAAAGAGACCAAGATCTTGAGAATAGTGAGGATGCATAAATGACAGTTTCTGAGAGACATCCTCTTTTTTTACGCAGTAGGCCTACCTTGTGTTTTATTTGCTAATGCAAGCCATGTTTAAAAAGATAAAACTATACATTATTTATATTATGTCAATAAATTATATTATTTATTTTTAGTAATGGACAATGCACAGATATTGATGTTTCACAATGTTTTTACACTACATTATTTGAATCTAACAAGCTTGTTTACATTGCTCCACTTACATTAAATCCAAATCCCAAATATCAGAAATGACAATAGATTGTTAAGATTTAATTAATGTCAGTTTTATTGTAATTGATTGAATGCACTTACTTGATAGATTTCATTCATTCATTTTCCTTCTGCTTAATCCCTGGTTTATCAAGGGTTACCACAGCAGAATGAACTACCACTTACTTGACAGATGTATTTTAATTTCAGGTGGTTTGTGTATGTGTTTTATGTTTGGTAAAATAATTTCAACTAATTACACTGTCTTTTCAAAATAGGTGGATTTAGAGGCTTTTGTATAAAAAGCACAAGTGGATTTAGCTGGTTTTGACACAAAAGAAAATTTACCTTGTTAAAAAACAGAGTATTGTCTTAAGTGAAAAAAAAAGTTATTTTATTTACTAGATAATAACCTTATGATTTCATATAAAATGACACTTCTGAACCTAATCAGAGGAGCCTGATAGAAAATGCTCATTTACAAGAAAAGAGGTCTGATTGATTTAGAGGGTTTTGCATCTGAACTTTTCATACATCCTATTATTATTATCAAAAGTTAATATATGTAATGTTTTTGTTCACCTTTATTTTTTTAACTCTTAAAGAGCATTGAGTAATTTAGTATCAATTTATATGTTTATTCTCGTGCCTTTAAAGTAATGGCCACACATTTCCACATCATTTGGTGCCATTTAAAAAAAATAATCCTGACATTCTGTTGGCATTAACTGGATGTGGAGAGAGCCTGAGGCTGTTTATTTCTACTTTGTGCAAATAATTTCTAAAACGTTGTTTGAAAAGCTGTACTGGATTCCTCACACATACATCGGCGAATGTTTCTACTCCTCACTTTTGTTTTTAGTCAGAGATCAACTGTCCACTGTGTCTCAATTTCTCTATTTAAGGTAACAATTTTGATATTGCTTTTCAAGTTTAAAGAAGAGAGTTATTTCAGTATTCAGTTAAGAAGCATGTCCTGCTAGTTGGGTCTTCTTTTGGATGTTGTTTTGATTTGGGTGATGAAATATGCAAGCGTACTAAAGGCTTCAGTGTGTTTTAAAAAGCCAGATGTAAAGCACTGCAGTCAGCAAACATTAGCCATGTGAAATGATGGTTACTTAGCAGAAGCTGACACAAGAAAACGTCAACCACAGGTGAAGATTGACAGAAGACTTTCCTTGAGATAAGCTGAATTATCTTAAGTGCTGCATGACATAGACATGACATATTTTCAGTATCCTAGAAAAAAAATCCTGCCATACTAAATATGCTCACATATGTTATAACCACTAGGAAAGGTGTAGTTGCCACTTATACTGTCCATTTAGTGGTGTATTTTTCAGCAGGGCTTGTTCTTTAACAATTTGCATTCCAGCAGGTGTAAATGTAGATGTTTCTTTATAGATTACTAATTCATCAATCTTTGAATGTCATTATAGCTAAATGCTATTACACTAAAATTGTAATTAGTTGAGAAGCCATAAGCAGGTCAGTAGAATTTCAACATGAGATTTGTCATGTTATAAAAAAGGGATTTATATCAATAAAAACATTTATATATATTAATATTAACCAAATTCCCATTCAAGTACAAATCAAGACAATTCATCTTAATCTCTACTTTTTACAATGTCAATTCATTCATTCATTTAGCTTAGTCCCTTATTTATCAGGGGTCGCCGCAGCGGAATGAACCGCCAACTATTTCCGAATATGTTTTACACAGTGGATGCCATTCCAGCTGTAACCCTGTACTGGGAAACACCCAAACACTCTTGCATTCAAACACACTCATACACTAGGGCCAGTTTAGTTCATCCAATTCACCTATAGTGCATGTCTTTGGACTGTGGGGAAAACTGGAGCACCCGGAGGAAACCCATGTGTACATGGGGAGAACATGCAAACTCTAAACAGAAATGCCACCTGGCCAAGCCAGGACTCGAACCAGCGACCTTCTTGCTGTGAGGCAATAGTGCTAACCACTGAGCCATCATGCTGCCGCAATGTCAATTGTGCCTTATAAAAAAAATAATTAAAAGCCATAACAGTATTTCAAATTGTGAAAAAAAAAAAAAAAAAATTGCACCTTTGTCCTTTTATGTTTGAAGTACTTTTATTTGGTCTCTGTATTTTAATGTACCATTGACACTATTATCAAACCCTTAAGTAAGAATAGTAGCTTAATAAAATAATTACTAATTATTAATAACTACTAATTAGCTGCTCAATAAGAATTAGTCAGGTAGTCAGATTTAGGTATTGGATAGAATTGAGAATTGAAATTGAGATCATACACTGCAAAAATGTTCACTGCACTTAAAATAATAAGTAATCTTTTTGCTTTGACTAAGTTAAGCTGCGGCGTCATGGTGGCTCAGTGGTTAGAACTGTTGTCTCACAGCAAGAAGGCCGCTGGTTCGAGTCCGGGCTGGGCCAGTTGCCATTTCTCAGTGGAGTTTGCATGTTCTCACTGTGAGTTTCGCCCTGGTTCTCCGGTTTCTCCCACAATCCAAAAATATGCGCTATAAGTGATTTGTGTAAGCTAAATTGGCTGTAGTGTGAGTGAATGAGAGTGTGTATCGCTGCGTAAAACATATGTTGGAACAGTAAATGGTTTATTCCGCTGTGGCAACCTCTGAAATAGAGACTAAGCCAAAGGAAAATGAATGAATGAATTTAGCTAAGATATATTTACTTCGTAATAACTTTTTAATTTAAAAAAGTAGTTTGAACTTACATTGTTTAGTTAGATATAGTTAAATAGTTGGCCAAACTACTTATTTCAAGTAACCCATTACTAGCACTCAACATTTAAATGAGTCAAATATTTGTGAATATAATGCCCAAATACTTGTGCATAGACTGGCCTGAATAATATTTATTAGATATGCTTATAAAGTTTAGAGCATTTGATTGTTTTACTTTCAATGTAACAATTACATATGCTGTACTTATAATATTACTGTCTTCACAAGATTTTCCTTATAAAATCATTTTTCTTACAAAGTAAAAGACACTCAAACACTCAAGTTAAGTCAACTAACAGACTAGTCGAATCAGTGAAAACATTCTGTACCATGTTAAGTTTTAAATGCAAGTTGATTCAAATCATGCTGAAAAACAAAAATGTGGAATTATTTTTACAGTGTAATTAATAAACAGTTATAATAGCCAGTATTCATAGTGTGGATTGTTACTTAAACTAAAGTGTTAGTGCCATTTTATTTCTATCAAAGTCTGTACTTTTTCCGATTCATACCCTAATTCTGTATTATTTCCCCCAAAACACAATAGAGAAAACAAATGAGTAAAAGTGGGTGGAACCAAGGTCATTGAAAAGGTTAGCAGTCACTGTTTTGCTCCATTCTCTAGTGTCTCTGAAGACCTGCTTGCCTCGTGTAAGATTCTTTCGGTGATGGATGTTTTGCATTCGCAAGCTCGAATCACGATTAGGACTCTTGTGGGCGAGCTTTGCACATCTGTAGTTGGTATTGCTGTGAGCGACGCTCTCATTGTCCCTGAGAAGAACTTGTCGTTAATGTCTCCCGCTGTTCTGGGGATCCACCATCTCATTATGGCCATATGCTACCAGCACATCTAGACACTGTGACATGCATTATACATGTGGATTAATGCAGCCCGGACCCACCCTGCCAGCCAGCTTTGATCTCCACTGTGGATTTCCAGAAATAGGCAATAATGACTCATTCGCACTGTTGCTTTTAGGCATCTTAACTTCATTAGATGTGTATATAAATGTGCATGTACAGTAGTATATAAGTAAATGCGCTCCACTTGTGGGTGTCTGATTGATGTCTTAAGTTCTACTGAGGTTTCATTTGTGTCTGTCATCCTTTTGTGTGTTGCTGATAGTGTTGTGCTTGCTTGAATGCTGATAGCAGATAATGTTGCTCTCATTAGCTGAATATGATAACTAATGTGGAAAGGAGATTATCAGCTAACAGGCTAATCAGTGTAAAATCAGTTCATCGCAAGAAGAAAATGACCAGCTGTGAAGTTTCATTTTTTTATTATTATTATTTGAGCGTGTGTATTGAATAACAGTGGTGATAAAGAGAAGATGTAATTTAAACCTATGAATAATGGCCGGGGCTATGCAGTGGTGCAGTAGTGTTGTCGCCTCACAGCAAGAATGTCGCCGGTTCGAGCCCCGGCTGGTTCAGTTGTCGTTTCTGTGTAGAGTTTGCATGTTCTCCCTGCGTTCCCGTGGGTTTCCTCTGGGTGCTCCAAAGACATGCGGTACAGATGAATTGGGTAGCTAAGTTGTCCCTAGTGTATGTGTGTGAATGAGTGTGTATGGATGTTTCCCATTGATCGGTTGCAGCTGGAAGGGCATCCGCTGCGTAAAACATATGCTGGAAAAGTTGATGGTTCATTCTGTTGTGGCAACCCGATTAATAAAGGGAATATGCCGAAATGAAAATTAATTAATGAAGTCTTACTATTAACAAACCATTATTGACGACTTTTAGCTCAATATACTCTTAATTGGCTTCTATTAATAATTAAGGTTGGGTTTAGGTATTTGGTAGGATTAGGGATATGTAATTAAATCATGCAAAATATGTACTTTTCAAGTACAAATATGCGGCCAAAATATTAATAATAGGTCATAGTAGGCAGGAAATAAGCCACTTGTTAATAGTTATAGTTGGTACTTAAAATAAAATGTAACAGGAAAAAAATAAAACAAAAATACCTTCTACAATAAATACATTCAACTGGTTTGAACTGTTGAGAACCAGTCACTGCCACATTCACCTTATGGTTAGCTGAGGGTTTGCCAAAACATTCAAAAACAAAAAAGAATCCCAATGCTAGACCTCTTTTCCTCCTGGAAAGAAGGAATGAAAAAGCTGAACCAACAGGGCTAAGAACTGGATCCAAGCTGTGCTCTCTGCACCCTGGCACAAAAAGCCTCTGACTAAAAGCAAAGAGACATCTTGCAGAAGGAACAATTATATTCAGATATTTCTATTATATTTAGGTATTCCACAAGGTGCCCTGAGCCTGGATAAGTATGTTTTCTTTGAGGATCAAAGGAAAAAGGACACTATTTCAGGAGAGACACTAAAGAATCAAAGATGGTGCTACCAACAGAAAACACACACCTAGAACTTATTTAGAAGCAGACTTAGGGCGCACTCACACTATGCTATCTGAACTGTGCCAAGGCCCGCTTCCCAGATCGTTTGAGAATTGTGTGAGTGCTCTGAATTGGGCTCAGGTTTGGTTCAGTTGGCTGGCTCTGGCTCGATTGGAAGAGGTGTGCCAGAACGCGATTCACTTGGGCTCAGGTGCGGTACGCTTGTAGTCACTTTAAGAGACTGTTTTATCTGGATTTATTAATCATTCTAACTGTTTAATGAATGCAAACTGTCGTAGATTATTAAAGATGCAAACCCTTCACTGCACGACAGTTGCACCTTTAGAAAACCTCCTAATTCCTGCAGCACAAGGACTTTTTTGATTGTTTATGAGCGTCAAAAGTGGCACTGTGTGTCACTGCATCTCAAACGACTAAAACGATAAAATAATATAAAGAAATCTCCACTGTGCTGAGCGAGACCGTTTCTTAAACTGAACAGCACATCGATGACGTACGCGTTCTCAGGCCCAAATGCAATGTGAGTGCGGGCTGTCGGGGGAGAAAGGGAGGGGGGACAAGCGTGCTTCGGCCTGGTTGAAGGCAACTGTACATAGTGTGAGTACGCTCTTAGACACGTTTATATCTACCATTGAAGTATAATTACAACTTGATCTATATGTTAATGTAAAAAGGATGAAAGCATTCAAATAACCAGCTTCTTTTTATTTTATTTTTTTACATTTGAACGCCCTGATATACAGCAAATAAAATCAAAGAATAAACTGAAATAATGCAATTTTGAACACAATTCAGCTAAAATACATGTTTCGAGTTGGTTTTGTCAGCTTGGGGTGGGGGTGTTGGGGGGGTTGTAGTATTGCCTCCTTTGACCATTGAGCTACCTTTGGTCCTTGGCAATTATGCAATCAGTGCATGTGTTCTGGAACTCTGCTTTCTTTAATATGCAACTGATTCCTCTCTCATATCCAATATCCAACTCAGGCTCATTGCGGATACATACCCAGGTCTACATTTTTTGGGGCAGTGAAATATGTAATGTTAGGTACGTCTGCTTGCAGTTTTATTATTCTAATCTACCATAGTGTAAGCTTTTTGCTGATTACAAATTCCTCTTGCGTGTCCTCATCTCACACAAAACCAGCATAGTGCAAAATATACACTCTAGCCAACCAGGCCAGCTTGCTGTCGACTGAATGACTGACTGACTGAACCAAGCACCCCCTTCCCTAAACCCAACTGAAAGTGTTTTCAAAAACAATCTAGAAAAAGAAAAGCTAACGTGGCTGCTTGGTTTCACCATGTTTTCAGTCTGTTGTTTATTTATGTATTTGTTTTTTGCTTTTGTTTTACCTGGTTTCTGGAACCGTTATTCACCAGACTCGAACCCCATCATCGCGGTCAACTCCAATCCACGTCACAAGTCTGCCAATGTATGAGGCGAGCCACTACATAATTTGCAGTCTCCAGAAATGTAGACAAGAGTACTTATCTACAATGAGCCTGTGTTGCCCATATCATTGGTCAATAGGAACAACATACAAATCAGCAACAGCAAGAGCTGGAGTATGTGTACACGCACCTGTATACACATGAGCACAACCCCGCCTACTGCAGCATGAATATGTTGGAGTATTTGAAAACAGTATACCGTTACTCAGCCTTTTCAAAATGTTTGCCCTCAAATAATAAAGAATCTTAAGTATATCAGGGTCTTTGCAGTGAAACTGTGTGTGGGTCTAACTCAGGAGTGTCAAACTCAATTCCTGGAAGGCTGCAGTCCTGCAGAGGTTAGTTCCAGCCCTGCTTCAACACACCTATCTGTAGGTATCAAACAAACCTAAAACACTCAATAGTTTGATCAGGTGTGTTTAATTAGGGTTGGAGCTAAACTGTGCAGAGCTGTGGCCCTCCAGGAACCAAGTTTGACACCTGTGGTCTAACTGAAGCATTTATGGGAAGGCAATACAAACAGGCAATGGATGCATTTATCCCTTGGGGAAGTGGTGAAGACAGAGAACCAAAGAGGGCACAGTGTCATTTTGTTCAAGGCAAACAGATCCACCTCTGCCCTGCTAAACCTCTGCCAATCAGATACTGCTTCCATCTGACCACATACGGGATTAGCCATATACCTGCCCATCAGTGATCTCCCCAGAGACAGAAGTAGGAGAAGAAAGAACTTCATCAACAGATATTGGGTACAATTATAATATTCAGGTATTTCACAAGGTACCCTGAGCCTGGGTAAGTAGGTTTTCTTTGAGGACCTAACAAGGACACCATTTCAGGATAGACAGACTTAAGAATCAAAAATGGTGCTACCAACAGAAGATACAGACCTAGCAGTTATTTAGAAGCAGACTTAGACACGTTTATATCTACCACTGAAGTATAATTACAACTTGATCTATAGGCAAATGTTAAAAGCATAATATAACTAAATACGTATTCAAATTGCCAGCTTCATTTTACATTCACAGGCCCTGATATAAATTAAATATATTTAAATTGAGTAATTTTGAACACAATTCAGCCAATATATATGTTTTGAGTTGGTTCTGGCAGTTTGCAACAACTTTAAAAAAAGTTAACTTTTTTTGGAGGGGTTGTGTTACCTCCTTAGACCCCTGAGCTACCATTGGTCCTTGGCAATTATCTAATCAGTGGATGTGTTCTGGACAAGCGGCAACCTCCCGCTCTCCCTCGGGAGGCCAATACGGAAGTAACTGAAACTGCAATTCATCAAAATTCCGCTAGTCCTGGCTCCATAATAGAGCAAAGTGCAATTGAGCCCACTGTTAGAATGGCCAACTTTACAGCAGAAAAAAAGGTGTTTACAGCCTGGTACAAAGAACGATTTTGGTTCATATAGCTATTATTACCCTCCATGACAACTGTGAGGGGGGTGAATTTTTTTATAACTCATCCATTTCCTTTATATTAGGTTATTTTAAGTTTGCATAATTAAGGGCGTGGCCACTTGAGTGACAGCTAGGTCTCGCTGGTCGCCGTCACTTCACCTCAGCTGAATCCGGCAGATTAGCCACTGATCTCGGCATATTCATCATATTTTTGTGTTGTTTTATGTGGCTTTACACAGTCAGCTGCCTTTTGGACTTATTTCTTACAATTATCAGATGATATGGGATGCTGTGTGCACTTAATTGTGCTCATAAACCATTCACGTGGCCTCTATTTCCCATGTGAGTAAAGTTATATACTTATACAGCATCTCTATAAATGTATTTGTTTGATTTAAGATCATTTATCATTAATATTTTTCTTTAGACCCGTAAAGCACTCCAGAATGTGACAGATTGATTAGCTGTAGGCTCTAGAACAGTCATCTAAAGCGTTGTCATACAGTGTTGTGCTGGATTTTATCAATAGTCTTGCATTTACTAACACACACACTATATCTGAAGTGTTTGGAAGTATTTCGCGTTTACCTCCTGTAGAAAAACGTCATAAGAGCAATGTTTAGTGGCTCAGTGTATTACAACAGTGTTTTTGAAAGTCTAATCACTTTACTGATATAGTGTACAGCCAAGCACATGTGGTCAGAACACAAACGAGTCGCAGGTAATAAAGTATCAAGCGTTTCTCCCTCAGTAAAGTCTGTCAGCCAGGTCTAAGCAGGCTCCGCCCACTCTCCGCCTCTTTGCCCTTGTTTGGTATCCCGCCGTGGGTGCGATGACGCGCGAACAAAATGGCGACGGTTGGCCGCGCCTACTTGTGGCTTCTTTTGCGCTCTTCAGAAACCTATGGGTGACGTCACGGATACTCCGTCCATATATTTTACAGTCTATGGTTCTGGACCTCCACCTTTTTTGACATGTGACTGATTCCTCTTTCATGTCCAGATAATGTATTGAGATTGAGTACAACTCGTGCAAACTTCATATGGAACATATGATCTGGAGCGAAAGTATGGTAAGAGATGAAAAAAATCTGACTCACTCTCTATATTGCAGAACTAATAATCTTGGATAAATGGGGAACTGTCAATTTCTAAAAGAAGGCAAGCCCAGAGTAAAGCCCTCTCTTTCTCTGATATTATCACAGTGTGAGCAGTTCGATAAACTGTTAAATGCCACCTGCTCACGCCAAAAGCCCAAGTTGTTTTTCTTTTGGTTACCATTGACACTGTGTCTTAGAGGTTGGCATGATTCTATGGGATCCAGCCAATCATCACACCTAAAAAGTGTTCTCATATAGGTTCAGCAACTAACAGTATTGAGTGAACCTCTGAAAGGGATCTCTTTTTGTTGCATTGTCCTCAGTGTTGGAGTGTATCAGAGAAAGAGAGAGAGAAATGTTCATATTGAGTCATTGAAGGTACTTGAGAAAAGAATTGGATGAGTTAGCCTGCAGGAAAAGAGGCAGCCCAGAGGGGAAGGACCTTTCTGTTTAATAAAAGCATATTACAGGTTCAGAAAAAGAGAGAAAGAAAAAAATAAATAAATAAAAGTGCAGACTGCTCACTGTGCTGTACTCCCTGTTGATATTAGAGTCTTGATCAATCCAATCTCTCTCTCTCTTTGCTCCTCTAGGAAGAAGATTTTATAGAGATATTAATAATTGATGTTTATATTAACCTCCATATTTGTGCTTTGTATCATGTAAGAAAAAGAAAGCCAGCAGCACAAGAGCCACTGTGTTTATCATAAGATCAGACCCCTAGGTTTTTTAGAGATTCCGCGATTGCTGAATCCAATGCAAAATCAACAAAAAGTAATTTTTTTTTGCGATCCTGCAAAATTCTTAATTAAATGCATAATCTATATCAAATTAGATTTACTTCAGTTTGCAATTTATTGAGTCCTTACAGACATTACATTAAATGGAAGGGGGTGGAATTGTTCTGCAGCCTGTACAGTAAGCAGACGTGGATGAAGCGCGAGTGATTTACATGTGAAGTCAATGCAAAGATGCGATTAGACATCCTGTGGTGCAAATCAAGTGAATAACACAGTACAAATTGGGCCTTTTGTGGCTTTGACAGTCCTTAGACTACAAAAGTAAAGAAAGAAATTTTCGTCCGTAATTTTCGCACTTTAAAAAATAAATTCGACCTCACGTTGTGTGAATCGTACTGACACACTGCCTCCAAAACTTTTGTTCGTCATAAAATGATTAGAACCGGATTAGATTTGTCCTTTTTTTTTTTGCACCCGAAAAGATTTTTGAGAGGTGTTTTGATGGCAAAATACAAAATGCCGTCACTTGAGCCACAGATAACTTTATGGCAAACACAATATGCATAATATAAGACAGAATGTGGTGGACAGTTGAGAACCTGCTGTTTGGGGTGTGCGTGTGTGCACCCATACATTTGATGCTTCAACGCGGCCATCATCTATTATAATGTCTGGTACTGCCAGTCTCTGTTCAGAATTTGTTTACGTACATCAACGTGAACTATCATTAGCAATAAATCAAAATTCCACTGATTTCCTAAAATAAACTTGGGGATAATCCAGCACAGCTATTGATAAGGAGGAGAATTCTTCTTCCTCTCTATGTAGCCTAGAATTGGATGAACTCAATATGTAGCCTATTCCTCTTCCTTTTTCTACTTTGTAGAAGAGAGGAGAACAATGTATCACTGTTAAAATTGACTCCAAAATATTTTGAGTTTTTTTTCGGAATGGATTAATTATTACGCATCAAACTTAGTGTGCAAGATTTGTTTACGTGATGAATTTTTTTGCATGACTATGAAAAACAAAACGCATAGGAAAATTTTGGACTTCAGTGTGCAAACACCTTAGGTGAGAGCAAACATCTAAAATGGAGCAATAGAAAACAAAAAAAATCAAGCAGCTTACAATGATTGAGATTGGTTCAAGGATGAGGGCCGCTGGACATGACTGAATTGATCATTTGTGCTTTACATGTAAGGCTGGTGTTATGATGTTTGTGAAATCGATAAATGATTTAGTTTAACTCTTTCCCTGGAGTTGAAATCTGAGCAAGAGAAAGTAAAATGGTGGGTAAAAATAAGAGTTATGCAACCTTCGTCTGGGTTAATGCCTACTGTAGATGTTTTACAGTAGATGACAAGAGACCAAAATAGAGAAGCTTTATTTTTATGAATTGTGACATTGTCATTGTGTCAGATTGCACACCTAACATAGTAGGCTACCTAATATGGTAAAAACAAAAAAATTAATTATATATATATATATATATATATATATATATATATATATATATATATATATATATATATATAGTAATTGCAAAATTGTCTGCAAATTTCTAGGAAATACCACCACCAAATCAGTCCTTTTTATCGTAAAAAAAAAAAATAATAATAAATCACCAAAAGACATGAAAAACTAGGTGGTCTGATAAGATCCACAATCACAAAGAGACAGAGATATGGCACATGCCTCCTTGATCAATGCAAAACTTGTTAGAAAATTAGTGTGATTTCCTCTGTTTGTTTATTGAATATTTCATTGGTTTTGTTCCGTTAAGACGGTAATCCAGAATCAGGTAATTTAATCTCCGTCTCTATCACAGCGATCCGTCATAATCAGATATTCATTAAACATGGATTTCACAGCAGATTAAAAGGCTACTCAGCTTGCTCTATTGATCAGTGTAGATTCCTTTGTGAATCTGATGAGAAGCACCATTGCACCCTTGAAGGTCAATGAATCTGAGTTTGTTGAAGCTGCTTGATGAATACCAACTCAACTCACCCTCTCTCATTACAAACATGGTGTCTGAAGTGTGTGCCCACAATACAAGTTATGACATCATGTTTTGGTTGCCATTGTCGGTTTATAGTTATTGGTTTCAGAAGTCAGTTACTAGTTCTGCCTTCTCAATGACATCTTAAGGTTTATATTTATCATAAAGTTCACAAGCAATGTTTGTGATGCAATGTGTAGTCTGACATTCTTGTTTAAGACTGACCATGAATATAATTGCATAATCTAAAACTATTGTGGGCGACACGGTGGCTCAGAGGTTAGCCCTGTCGCCTCAAAGAAAGAAGTTTGCTGGTTCAAGTCCCGACTGGGTCAGCTGGCATTGTTGTGTGGAGTGTGCATGTTCTCCCTGTGTTCAAGTGGGCTTCCTCAGGGTGCTCTGGTTTTCCCCACAGTCCAAAGACATGTGCTTTAGGTGAATTGAATAAACTAATTTGGCTGTAGTGTGTGTGTGTGTGTGTGTGCGTGTGTGTGTGTGTGTGTGGCTGTTTCCCCAGTACTGGGTTGCAGCTGGAAAGGCATCCATTGTGTAAAACATATGCTGGATAAGTTGGCAGTTTTTTTTTTGCTGTGGCGACCCCTGATGAATAAAGGAACTAAGCCAAAGGAAAATGAATGAATGAATAAATGAAACTATTGTGATTATCGTAAGGGGGCAAAAATGTTGTGTGGCCTGAACCTGCAGGAATAATGACATTTTTAAGCTTAGGCAACATGATTTATAAAGACCCTTGCCAATATTTTGCTATCTATACGCTTAAAGGAACACTCCATATTTATTTTTTTTTTGAAGAAGGCTTATTTTATAAGTCTCCTAGAGTAAACAGTGGACTTGAACCATATTTGAATCCATTCAGCCAATTTTTTTTTGTCTTTTTCGGCTTAGTTTAGCATAATTCATTGAATCCGATTTGACTATTAGAATAAAAGTTTTTTTTCTCGATTTGTTGCTATTGTCAGACCATCGCAAGTCTAATTTTCTTGTTCTGCACTATGTTGTTTAAATAGCAGCTATTTATTATTTATTGTAGTTATAATTAGTTATTATATTATTAGTTATTATAGTTATTATCGTTATTCTCGCTGCAGATGGTCTGTAACACTGTTTTCTATCCAGTGAATCATCAGTTTGTCAATTCAGTTTTTCCACTTACAAAGTCTGTCATGTAAATAGCAAATGTCCCATGGCACAATGCAACAGACTCTTAAAGGGAACGGGAGAGGAGACATTGATTGTTTTAATGCATATTTTTCCATCTTTAAAACAGCAAAAGTGGATTCAGACATGCCCTTACTGCTTTTGTGCCATATGCTTTAGACTTTGCATCTAGATTTTTTAAATAGAGCCCAAAGTCTTTTGTGGTTACATTGTGTAATAAGACTGATGGACAATGAAAAAATTTCTATTTTATATGCCAATTTTGCTAAGAACTATACTCTCATTCTGGTGTAATAGTCAAGAAACCCTGCTGGCACCATTACTGCACCAGGAGGACTGATATTACACAGCACATGAGAATGGACTATTGTCATATACTGCGCAATATCACTCCGCCTGCTGCAGGCATAGTACAGCAGCAGTGTTTCTTGAGTATTCCCATAGAATGAGAATATAGTTTCCAGCAATATTAAGTTAAAAAATTCATTCAAAAGTCATTTTTAATGTTTCCGTAGATTGTATTGCTCAATGTAACTACAGAAGATCTCAATGCTAATGCATTGACAAAATACTAATGGTCAAATCTGATTCAAAGTATTTTGCTAAGCTAAGCTAAAAGGGATTCTGCCAAAACAAGAAATTGGCTGAATTGGTCTAGGAGATGGTGGATAGAGGTGGATTTTTCCTTTAAGACTAATAAATCTGTAAATAAATAAAAATAATAATAATAATGGGAGATCTAAAAGAAGTATAAAGTTTTTAGTGATATTTGGAAAATATATTCTAAAAATCAGCTGTGTAGTCATATGGCCTTGAAAAATCAAGATAAAAAGCACTAAAACATTTTTTGTATTTCTGAAAGGTCTTCCAAAAGATTACTTTAATCATCTGTTCATTTTGGCAGTACAGTACCTGCACAAACGTTCTCTACATCTTCACAAGTAGAAAGTATTTGGAACAACTTCACAAAAGTTTAATTAATACACTTTAAGTCTTTAAAAAAGAATCACTGCCATGTTCTTTAAACAGATTTATTTTAATTCTCAGTGCCAACAGTTCCCTCTCTCTTTCATATAATGTAATATTAGCCATGGCTATGGTAAACTTAGTCTGAAAAAAGATTAATCTGATATATGTAAACCAACAGGACATTTGAGAGTCACATGACTTTTTTCGGCTATGTTTGAATGTTCCTAGTTTAATGTGCAGGGACAATTGTGTTTATAACTAACCAATTTGCTACAGTAGATAATGTTCTAAAGATTATTAATCCTGAAGCCAAGTATGAGTTTCTTAAAGCCAAATTTTTACTTCTGCATCAAGTCATTCCCCACGACACATACCTTGCACATAGCTTCCACCATTATGAGCATTTTGCATTCTGCATTCTGTCTATTTTCTGTTCTAATAATACTTCTGAAAAATGAACAGGTAGTGGGGTTTCTGTCTTAATTTGTGGCGTAAAACTTAAAACACAGTTAAACACTCACACCACTGACCTCATTCCACTCCCATAGCTCTCGGCCCCACCCACACTCGTGACCACTACCAAGTTCACCAATCACAGATCTTGTGCTTGCTGTGACGTATAATAACATTTTTTGAGAGGTGTGCATGTCAAGGTATAACTTTAGGGTACAAGACTTTGCCAAAGCTTTGCCAGACCATCAATGTATCTGACACAATAGTATAAATCAGCCTTAACTTGTCAACCCATAGCCTGATCTTTAGAGACGATGAACCAGTGGAGAATGGTTAGGTGAAACTGTCAGTATATTTGTAGTTATTCATAAATTAGTATTCTGTTGTATCAAACAAGTCATGGTTATTCCTTTAAATAAGAGGTGTCCGATACTGCTGGCCTGAATCAAAGTTCTGAAGAGTTTCAACCAGCTTTAAAATAGGCTGTCTTTGAAGGAAGCATCCCAAGGTAGGAAGGCATGATCATGGCATGCCTAAATCTTATTTTAGCTTCACTTCTCAGTCTCCTGAGCTGACTTAAGCTGTTCAGTTTCTAAAGGCAGCATACTGTAGATGTATACTTAATTTGCTGCCTTTTCTATTCCCACTACCCTGTGTGTTTCAGTCCTGACAGCTGAGCCAAAAAATTACATCTGAGAGCTGCACTTGGTGGTCATTTTGTATTAAATGTACATTATTGACCAGCTTTTCCCACTTCTGATGGTGTTTCTTGCATGATATTGTAGTAATTAAATGAAATTAGTCACTTACAGTAGATATCACAAATGCTCTCTATATTATGTTGCAGATCACTAAACTGTTACACTGCCTGAAATTAGGTCTGTCTGAAATTAGCTTTTTTGAGGTACCTCTATGCACAAATGTGGCCTCAAAAGTCAACAGAGTCAGCTGTCTATGTTTTCAGATGTACCCCAGAACTTACTAGAAATGTTGGGTATCGTTTGTGGTTATTTCGATATTAGTGCTAAATCAATACTTTTAAAACTGTACCGGATGCCAAAACGGTGCCTGAATCTGTTCTTTTGAGCCACAAAATTATAGTGGATGAATCTAGAAAAATCTTTTATTTGACAAAATATTTTAAATCAATTTATTTGAACGATATAATTAAACTTTAAAGTATACATCAGTTCATATTTTATATATTTGAATTGAATTGCATTAATATATTCCTTTTGGTCATTTTGTTTTGAATTTAAAGATTCAAATTATGCAAATAAGATTACATTAGCTTACTACTGTCACAATAACCAGCAATCGAATCCTGGCAGATCGCTGGTAAACACGCAGATCGCTAAAGGACTACAAATCCGCCGCTTACACACACCTGTTCCTCATTCTGTAGATTACACACGCTCATGGCTGGGAGCTGCTCATGAACTGATTACAAGGACTATTTATACAGAACACACACACGCACGCACGCACGCACGCACGCACGCACGCACACACGCACGCACACACACATATACACATAAGGGCTGAGTCTTGTTAAACTGTTACTGTGAACATTACGACCCATTTCTCTTGCCTTGGTTTGCCGTGTTTTGACTCTCGTCTTGTTTGTTTGTTTATGTTGTCTGCTGCCTGCCTGTACTGACCATTCGCCTGTTATTTGACCACGACTTTGAATTCCCTGTATACATCTGTTTGCGCTTGTGTTGACCATTTCTTGTCTGACCATTCTGTTCAATAAACTCTGCATTTAGATCTGCACTCCTTTGTCAGCGTCCACTTCACATTAAAACTACTAACCTGTGGAAAGGTTAGAAAGGTTCATCAAAATCAGGGAACAACTTTTTTCTAGTGTTGGGGCTTGTGACTATGTTTATATGGACATCAATAATAATAATTATTTGTCATAATCTGAATAAGACAGTAATATGATTAAGGTGTTTACATGAGTTTTTTTGAATGTTTCTTTTGTGATCCCGCTTGACATGTTATAGCACATACATTGATTATTGTCGCATCACCAAACGTTTCCTCCAAAGTTTCATGTAAGTTCGGGTGTTTCATTTTAAATTTTTGATCTTAACTGCAGTTCGACTTCATTCAGCAACATATTGTTCATGACCTGTGCCATTCTGAGGTATTGGATGAGAATATAATGTAAGAACTGGTGGAAGAGTGTTGTTTTAATGGAATTTGATACCGTACGCGAAATAGAAAGAAAAAAACTCCCATTTCGTGACAGGTGTCTGTGGTCCTTTAAGGTAATCAAAAATTGCTGTTTACATGGTAGACTCTTAATCAGAGTATTGTCTTAATCATATTGAAATCAGAGTATTGGTGTCCATGTAAACGTACTCAGTGAAAGTGCCAGATAATGTTGCAAGCTGTCAAAGACAGTGCATTTATCTGCCTTTAAGTCGATTCCATGAGCCCTCAAATGTTTGACGTGTTTCCCCCCTTGCAAGCAACCTTTGTAAATCATCTGCTTCGTGATGCTGTGTCAGAATCCTTGCTTGTAAAATATATTTACCATACTTTAGAATGCTTAGTTTAAGCAAATTTGATGAACGCGATCATGCGTGTTGATGAATCTAAAGGGAGTAGCTCACTGGATGTGCTGTGCTGCACGCTTTGCCTGAACAAACGCCTAACATCACAGACAGTGTCCATATGCCTCAAAGTTGTTTCAAGAGTTCCCACTTAGATATGCTTGGCGTTAATAAAAGTTTTGGCATGCTGTCCCGAAAGAGAACCCTGAGCTCAGAGATACTAAACCCCAAAACTCCCGCCTGGTCAATAAGCATATAAGGTAGGTAGGTCTCGGATCAGGTAGGCAGCCAGTCGTGCTTAATCATATGACGTGCTCCTCTCGAAATTAGTTAATGAAACTTTACTTAGGATTACACGTTTGTAGATGATGTGACAACCCATACCTATGTGTGCCTTTGATATACCCTTTGATGATTCTTACGTCCTTGTCGCAGCACAAGTGGCACTGAAATTAGGCATAGAAATTCATATGCTGATTCGGTCCGGTGCATACTTGTTACACAGGTACACAGGGTTTCGGTACCCAACCCTAGTTACTAGTGAGTCTAAACAACTTGATTAGATTGTTCATATGTGTTTAATTGGTTTAGGAGCTAAACTGGCCTAGTGCCAAAATGGCACCCTAAACTGGTGGTATAAAAACTCAGTACCAGATAGCCATTGTACTGAAAGGTTTAGCTTCTCAATACACCAGTCTGAGAGTCTTTCTCAAGGTCCACATTTTAGTGATGTAATGCTGGTCTGACTGTCAGGTAGAAGTCTGCTGCTGAGTTCACCTATGTGTGATGTTGGCTGTAAAAAGATAGCAGCCACAGAAGGGCACTCACAAGTATCCTTCTGAAATATGAAATGATGAATTAGACAATTCAAAGTCTCTATGATGTAATGGACATAGGAACAAGGTGGGTACTGTAATTCAAATGTAGTGTGCCATTTGGGATTGGGCAGCTGTGCAGAACATTGCCCTCCAGGAGCAGGTTTGAACAGCCTTGTTAAAGTAAATCTGTTTGTGCATTGGCATTTGCACTCAGTCTTGGTCTGAAATGGGTAAAGCATTTTCCAGGAATCTGTGTGGGTGTCTGTATTTATGTGAGTTTACCTGTACATATGGTCCTGCAGTCAAGTATGTGGTCAGTCAACGCTAATGGTTTGTGACAGGTAGTTAGAGAGAACATAACTGCGAGAAAGAGGCTCACACATACACAGTCTGGCCACTGCTTCCTCTAGGCAGCTTGAGTACTATGGAGGTGATTAGATGTACTTACTGCACTAATGTAATTATAGCCGCTGTCATCTCTTCTGGATAACAGGGCACACTGCAACTCCTGTGTGTGGGTCAGTTGAGCAACTGTGTTAGTCCAGGTCAGGAGGATTTGCTGCAATCACAGTAATTACCTAGAATTAAAGTCTAAGGTCACACATTTGTAACACACCTGACAGCCCTAAAGTCTGTGCGCTGACATCTGTCTCTCTTAACCTGTATGCTGACATGGTTGGTACCACATTTCTGGCATACCCTCAAGATATTTCAGGTTTATCTGTCAGAGGGGAGAAAAACAAAAACAAACTGTGAGAAAAGAAAAAAAAAACTTTGGGAAAAGAAAAATTTCCTAGAGTATTTTACCTAACAAGCTGTAAAAAATGCATACAAACTACAACGATGATTGAGGTATTGATTTTGGGCTTCATTTAAGATAAAGTGTTATATGACTTTGTATATCATTTAGTAATGGAATATTTACATAATTAAAAAAATTGAAGAAAACATGAACTTTAAAACTGTGAACTCTAGATCAGCGGTTCTCAATTCTGGTCCTCGTGACCCCCTGCTCTCACACCTGATTTAAATGACTAGTTAGAAGTGAGCTTAATGAATGAACTGCGTTCTGATTGACATGCTCTTTACCTCATGGACCCTGCAAACTGTAAACCGGCTAAACTTTAAATTTCAACCCAGGCTCATTCTGAATACATACCGCTAAATTTCTCTTGCAGGTGCCATTCACGCTTGCTGTTCTGGTGTAAATCCCCCAGAGGCAACTGTCGACTGACTGACTGACTTAATGACTGACCGATTGACTGACCCACCCCTTCTCCTTCTCTAAACACAACCACTAGTGTTTTCAAATGCACCCACTTTCCTAAACCCAACTGACAGTTTTAAAAAGCAATCCAGAAAAAGAAAAGCCCTTGGCTGATTTTTACCACATTTTCAGATTTTACCACATTCTCACCCTGTTATTTACTTTATTAAAAATTTATTTTTTGGCTTCTGTTTTTGTCCTATCCAATTTCTGGAACCGTTCTTCGTCGGACTTGAACACGGTTATTGTGGTCAGCTTCTCTCTCCGTCTCAAGTCGGCTAGCTACTGGACAAACTGGTAACAGCGTGAAAGCCGTCCATATGAAAGTTGGTAAGCGCAAAAAGGAATGGCGTCATATCGCCCCGTAGCATTCGTTTAAAAGCTGAAATGCAGCCACACTTCTGCCGACATAAATCGTGATCTCCAAAAATCTATATAGGGCTACGTTTTCAGAATGAGTCTATGTTGTTAAGTTTATATAGTTGAAAACAAAGATTTGCACTACAATGTTTTCAATCTTCAGACAAAATGTATTACAGCTGTGTGAAGGGTTATTTAATAGCAATCATGAGATAAAAGTTACTTGTGCACGTTAATACCCTTTGAATTGAACACATTTCTTTCAAACTCAGGGCAGAGTATCCTTCAATGTCCACTTGGCATGGCACTTACAGTCAAAATGAAACAAACCTCTGAAGGGGTAAGTGTGCATTTACACCAAAGACGGTGAGAGCATCAAAGTTCACTCTGGCAGGCCTGGCGACAATTGGCTACATTGATCTCGTATTTAAAAGAGCCATTGCAGCAAATCAGCAAATCACTTACATTCATTTTCTTTTCAGCTAAGTCCCTTTATTAACCTGGGGTCGCCACAGCCGAATGAACCACCAACTTATCCAGTATATGTTTCACGCAGTGGATGCTCTTCCAGCTGCAACCCATCACTGGGAAATGCCTACACACTCTCATTCACATTACAGATAATTTAGCCTACCCAATTCACCTAGAACTGCATGTCTTTGGACCTGTGGGGAAAGCGGAGCACCCGGTGAAACCCACGCGAACATGGGGAGAACATGCAAACTCCACACAAAATGCTGACTGACCCAGCCGAGGTTCAAACCAGTGACCTTCTTGCTGTGAGGCGAACGTGCTACCCACTGCGCCACCATGCAGTCCAAATCACTTACATTTCTGCATAAAACAACATGCTTTCAAGTGTGAACATGTTGCACACATTTTTTTATCAAATTCATTTAACAATGGAAGATCTAGTTTGTGTGTGTGATGTGGCATTGCTCCACTTATCCAATATGTTTCCATATGTCTGAAATACTCTGAAGCAGCAATACTGTTTTGTAGTCATAATAGTCCTGCTTTTTTTTTTTTAAAGAAGAAATATGTATATAACATTAACATCCTATAAGAAAACATCGTAAATAATTGAAAATCCAGCGATAATCAAACCCCCTGAGATCAAACACTTGGGAATAACTGTTATCGGAACCAAAGTTCACAGGGCTGTGTACTATGAACTCCTCTTAATCGGTGGACTTCTACATTTCGATTGCTTACTGTCAAACCGCGTTATAGCTCATTACCATAAAGTTGAGTTGATTTCAACTCTTCTCGACGGCCACACCAGCGAAGATGTGTCGCACCGCTCCTCGCTGCTTATTGCCACCAGCTCCTATTGAAAATGAATGACTTCTGGAGAAACATACAACATTTGAAGAGTGGGGGGGTCATGAGGACAGAATTGAGAACCATTGCTCAACGTGAATATAATTCATTCATTTTATTCATCAGGAGTCGCCACAGCAGAATGAAACACCAACTTACCCAGCATACTGTATGGTTTACACAGCGGATGCCCTTCCAGCTGCAACCAAGTACTGGGAAACACCCATACACACTCAATCACATGCATACACTATGACTAATTAAGTTTATTCAATTCACTTATACCACATGTCTTTGGACTGTAGGGGAAACCGGAGCACCCGGAGGAAAACATGCAAACTCTACACAGAAATGCCAACTGGCCCAGCCGGGCCTCAAACCAGTGACCTTCTTGCTTTGAGGCGACAGAGCTAACCACTGAGCCACCGTGTCGCTTCCAGGTAAATATATATTTTTTATAAATAATCTATAATCTCCCCGACATATGTGCAACACATTTCCTGATGCGCAGCCCAAAAAAAGGCACATAGATTTAAAAGAAATATAAATATAACCTGTTGATCTCTGACACACAAATCATAGTTCTAGTTCTAGATTTAGTAGATTACTATTCAAGTGTGTGTGTGTCTGTGAATCCTGACCCTGTGAATATGTTCTAACCGGTTGATCTGATCTGACCTGATTTGGCCTTTTGGTTTACTGACTGCATCTTTTTAGGAAACAAACATGACACTTGGGAAGCATGACCAAACACAATGAAACACAAACAGAAACAAAACTTCACATCATTTCAATATTTCACTTCCCAAATATATCATCAGTGGCAGAATGTTTCTGCTGAAGAATGAAGCAACCTTTGCTTAAGCAAGCTGTTTGTGTCCCCTGAAGAAATGCGGGTAAATACTTTCAGCACTTATTTATTTACTTTTTCAAACTGATGAGAATGCTGGAGCGAATAACTTTAGCTGTTTGTTCAGATTAGTCCTCTTGGGTGTGGATATGTGTGAGTATTTTTGTCTCTAGCTACGAGATGCCAAAACTGACTGTGCCAGGCAACCACATCCCAACCTTGCAACCTCCCATAGGACACGCCCAAAAACAATTACACCCGCCAGTCTTTAAATAGACCAGAGCTGAAGATATTCATTTCCTTCAAACCTTAAATTTACCAACATGGTTACTAGGACATTGCAAATGGGTCAAACTAATTTTTCTGATTGAAATACGGCTATAAAAAGACAATAATCCCTGTGTGAGGTGTGTAATCTAGAGTAGGTGACTTCATTTAATTGTTGCATATCTGGTGTTTTGATTGTTTTGGGAGTTGAGATATTAATGAGGTATTTTGACCAGGGAATGTTTGAAATCTGTGCTTGCTTCAGAAGGTTAAAATTAATGACCAAATACCTTTCCTGTCTTATCCTGATATTGGATGCGATATCTTTTATTAGATAAGCAGCAGTCAACTTTACTCATGGGTGTCATCTTGCAGATGTTTGATATTACCATGGTGTTCGGGATTACTTATAGTAACATATATAACTTATAAATATCTCCTTATGCAAGGTTAGTTCTATTTTATATAATCTCTCATCATTAATTATTTAGTGCTTTTCAATAAGGTAATTTTAGGAAAGATAAAATATAAACTAAATAGCCCGAGAAGTTCAGGTTATTTGTTAAAAAAGGTTTCAAAACATTTGTGGAAGCTTTTTGGATCAAAACATTTCAGTTCCAGTTGAAGTCATAATTATTAACCCTCCTGAACTATTACCTCCTCGTATATCCCACCCCCCTCACCCTAATTTCAGTTAAACTGAAAGATTAATTTTCAACATATTTCTAAACATATTTTTTAATGACTGATTTATTTTATCTTTGCCATGACGACAGTACTTAATATTTTACTTGATATTTTTCAAGATGCTAGTATTCAGCTTGAAGTGACATTTAAAGGTGTAACTAGGTTAATTAGGCAGGTTAGGGTAATTAGGCAAATCTTGGTAGAACGATGGTTTGTTCAGTAGATAATAAAAAATATATGACTTAAAGGGGCCAATAATTTTGGCCTTAAAATGGTTTTAAAAAATAAAACTGCTTTTATTCTAGCCGAAATAAAACAAATAGGACTTTCTTCAAAAGAAAAAAAAGAAAAAAGCTTAGCACTGTGTGGAGTTTGCATGTTCTCACCGTGTTCACATGGGTTTCCTCCGGGTACTCCAGTTTTCCCCACAGTTCAAAAAGATTGTATAAGTGAATTGAATATACTAAAATGGCTGTAGTGTATGTCTGTGTGTGTGAATGAGTGTGTATGGGTGTTTAGATCATTTGTATTTCAAGACGTTATGCAGTTCAAAACAGCGATCTGAAGGATGACCACGGCTCAAATATTACTTTTAGACAGGTATGTTTTAATACTTTTTTAGCCACGCAAAGCTTATGTAGATTGTGTTCTTGTTTATGAAAGGGTTTATATGCATGAAGGTGTTGTTCAGCCACTTAAAACATCTGGCAAAAGATTAGCTATTTTCAAGTTCATGGAGTACCTTTTACAGCATACATAATATAGTCTGTTAAATAGACCTGAGCATTCGTTTAGTTGTTCAAGTGTAAAAGGAGATGAACACAAGCGATGTACTCGGATTAGCGAGCACAATTGAAAATGTAAAGTCACTCGTTGTCTTGGTAACGTAAACGTAAGTGCAATGTAAAAAGATAACAGGATATTTCTGTTTTAAGCACTCCTTTTTTTCTGATCTAATTTTTATTTAGTACAATAACAAAACATAAGTAAATGTGCCCTTCCTCCTATTACCAGCTTTACTGAGGTGAAGTTTGATTTATATTCACACATTCATTCATTTTTGAACAGCGACAGCCTATGGGTGTCATATTAGACAGCAATTTAACTTTTGAAAATCATATATCCCGTGTCACCAAAACTGCCTTCTTTCATCTGAGAAATATTGTTAAGTTACGAAGTATACTATCCATCTCAGATGCAGAAAAGCTAGTCCATGCTTTTATGACTTCTAGGCTATATTACTGTAATGCTCTGTTTGCTGGCTGCCCAGCATCCTCTATTAACAAACTTCGGCTAGCACAAAATGCAGCTGCCAGAGTTCTTACCAGGTCTAGAAAATATGATCATATCATCCCAATTTTATCCTCCTAACACTGGCTTTCTGTTAAGTTTCATGATAATTTTAAAAATATTGCTTCTTACCTATAAAGCTTTAAATAATCTACCTTTTTATCTAACCAACCTTCTGTCTCGCTACAATCCAACACGCTGTTTTTCAGTCATCCTAAAGCACATAAACACAGTTATTCCCTCAATAAAATCCATGTTAGCCATTTAGCAACGAAGCTGGAGTCACCGGGCAGACAGAAGCCCCACCCATGACCCGAATCCGCATCTGTTGTAAAGTGAATGAATGAAGCGAGTAAACTCAAAATGTTAGCGCATCTATTTATGCCTGATTTATCCGCGCGTATCGCGTCTGGTGTAAACACAGCATTAAAATGTTTTTCAGCTATTCCTTAACCAAACTCAACTCTACTCTTCACAGTAGTGATCTTGCAAATTTCAACATTAAAGAAAAAGACATTACAACACATCATTAAATACTAATTTAAGTCTCATTGTTAATCTTGTGCAAAAACAGACAGAATAACTTTTCATATCATACTAGCATCATAGTTTTTCTTATTAAGTCTGATGCAAAGCATGCTGGGAACAAGATCAAAATTTGACATTTTTGTAACAAAATCTGGTAAGTAAATTGAATGTTTTACACCCCATTCACACGAGGCAACAGTATCAACGCTTCCCCTTTACTTTGAATTAAATTGTGGCTTCATCGGGGTTGCTTCAGCGGCATTGCTTGCTGTAGCAGATGGGAGTTTCTTAACTTTTCAAGTGCCAACGGAAGCGTCAGCCAGTTAGATCACTTTATGCAAATACCCCAGAAGGACTAATCTTATTGGCTGACACTGCTATGACGTTCACGTCAGCCCCAACTTCAGACATACTTTCCGTCAAGCGTTGACGCTGAAGCCCCGTGTGAATTGGACGTTACAGTATTGGAGATTGATGAACTTATTTCATTTTTACTATTCTAGTTTTATGGTGCAGGACAAAACATGATTGTTTTTCATAATAATCTGGACAATAAAAAATAAAGCTGAAATAAGAGACGACTCCTGTAAAAAATTGTACATCTGGTCACCCAATCTATTATGGATCTTTACAATTTATTAAGAGCCAGGTCTTTCTATGCGTATCATGGGATCTGGTATGGTCTCTAAAAGTTGTTCAGTTCCCTGATGAGAACCTAGAGATTTTCTTATTCAAAACATTCCCAGACAAGGTTGGCAGCAGAGGGGGCGATAAGAACCTATTTAGCAGAAGAGTAGGAGAAAGGACTAGGTGACTCATAGTGTCAGAGGTGCTGGAGTTGCAAATGATGCCCACTTTGTTTTCAGAATGGACTATGAAGTCCTCGAGCACCAAGTGTGGACGGCAGAGGAGGGGTGATAAGGTCAAAAACAGTTTACGTAAATTGGAGGAGGTGTTAAATCTCTAATGGAAAAATGGTGTTACTCTGACTTCATGCTAAAGGAAGTACAAACCTTAAGCCCTCTGTTGCAATGTTCAGCTGACTGTTGCTTGTGATAGAGATATTTAAAAATAGCAAGGTCAGGCAAACAGTGCCTATTTAAGGCCAGCACAATTATAAACACACTTAATTATCTGTTCTGCTTTTTTCTCTCTTGCTTAGATTGAGTATGTCTACATGTGCACAAATGCACAGCAAAGCTCACTTTAGAACTAAAGGAAAACAGAAACTACTATTTAAGCACAAATTCACTTTTTTACAGATTTTGAAATGTCTTGAGGCACAATTACACAATACAAACACACATTGTATTCCCAGCATTGCGCAAGAGGACATTTCCATTCATCTCAATGGCACCTCTCTGGAAATATCTGATTTTATTATTATCATTTTTTTTGTTGATATGACTAATCGCTCTGATGCTGCAGGTAAATTATGTCATGATAAGGCTTGGCTTAAGGTGCCAAGAATAGCACGCACAAACCATTTCATGCTTTTAAAGCAAGCATTAGACATTGGTTACTCAGCTTTTTGCCTCTATGGCATCTACCAGCAAGTGCTACTGTAAGGACAAAATGCTAGACATCCAAATACTGAACGTTTGGTTAATGCAAGAGGGTGTACTTTTGTTTAAAGTATGATTGGTTTCTGTTATCAGTGCAATAAGTAAAAAAAAAAATAAAAAATAAATAAAAAATAAATAAATAAATAAATAAATATATATATATATATATATATATATATATATATATATATATATATATATATATATATAATATTAGTGCTGTCAATCGATTAAAAAATTAAGTAATTAATTACACTTTTTTTTTTGCAATTAATCGCAATAAATCGCAATTAAAAGACTAAAACTTGGAATTTTGGCTATTCAAATGTAAAATTAATGTAAAATAAAGACAAATAAACTATTTACATTCAAAATCTGATTGTTTATCTGAATTGTTGTTCAACTTGTAACACATAATACATAATCAAGACCCTCAAACTGTTGGCCTGAAAGACATATTTATTACAGAAGTAAAAACACAGGCATGTTGGTGCCATTTGAATTTCAAAACAATCAATGCCAATAACAAACAAAAATGATTTCCATTTTGGATTCTAAGTGGACTGCTGTTAAGCAAATATAGAAATTGGAAAATTATAATAATTAAGTATTAAATACAAGCAATTGTACTCGTTGAAAAGTTGTATTGCTGATAGTTGAGAACATTAATTATAAAGTAAAAACAATTTTGCTTCGTCCTCTTTTACATTCAGCCAGTTGCTGGCAGTCCAGTCTGTGGACATTATTGGGGGAAAATGTGACACCATGGGCATCATGGGAAGCCATAACATTCTGGTTTTCAGATGTTTCGTCGCCTTGCCCCTTAGAGAGCATGTTTGTAAAGCAGAAAGCCAGAGAATCCCAAAGACACACACACACACACACACACACACACACACACACACACACACACTTGACTCTTGCAGACAACGGTCGATGCCTCTAAGGGTTTAGTTCTTGTTAGCAAGGTAAACAGGCTCCATCTTAGACAGGTCTGGACTCCACCTCATTTGGGAATCACAGAGACACACTGAATGGGATTGACTGGGAATATGGAAGGTGGAATCTAGTTGTATGGGTTGTAGGGATTTTCTAAGTATGCTTATAATTGCTTGCCACACAGGTCTTTTCAAATTCTTTTTTTTACAACCTTTTATTCATCAGAAACCTTGCTCTCTTTCTTTCTTAGGCCGCTGGTCATGCTGGTCTCTGGATTTTAATCTGTCTCTCAGAGCTCAGCGTGTTCTCTCTAGAGATTAATTAGCTGATAATCAGACAGAACAAGTGTTCCACCACACCGACACTAATTAACATTATGCTTAATTAAAGCTTTGCTTTTTGTGTTGCTGAAACCTGCTTTGTTCTTTATGTTCTCTAAAATGATTTGCCATGCTGCTATTGCTATGGGTGAGAAAAATAATCCTTCTCTTTCATTTTTCCTTCTTTCTTATACTGTACTTGATAGTCTGTTTTACTGTAGTGTATGCATATGCATTAATATACATGCTGTGCATCAAGCTACATGGTGTCATGCTATAATGTCTAAACTCATCTGGGCAAATTGCATGTTCATGTTTGTTAGTGGGTGGGGTAATGTAACTACTCTATATTGGGGAATCTCCAAATGCTATGTGGCTCCCGTATTTCAGACCCATCTCCTGCCCACCTCCCGTACTGTTCTGTCTCCCGGAATAACAGTAACAATACAAAACAATAACTGGCTCATGCTGCAGCTACAGATGATTGATAGTTGAATACTATACAACAAAATGCTATTTTTGCTATATGGAAAATGCTAACGTTGCTATTTTGAGAAATTGAAATAGACTGCACTATTGACCATCTAAAAGCAGGTCTAAAGTCCAGCGCAGAACGCGTTAGTTATGTACCTACATGCAGGTCCAAACGCGTACACATTTCTTAATACACACATGATGTACAGCAATACACAAATGTCTTTACATATGAAAACAATTAAAGGATTAAAATGTTACAAAAATATTATTTTCTACATAAATATATAAAAAAACACCGCCTCCATGCCTTCTTCATGCCTCCATGCCTTTTTTCATTTCATTCATGACAATTTGCAATTGTATAATGTTGTTGTTATTATTAGCAGTGCTATTATTTATATGCATTTTACATTTGTTTTAATAAAAACAAACTTAGATTTGTCCAGCTGTCAGGTTTTGGAGATGTATGCATCACAATATGGGCCATAAGAATAAGACGCATGTTTTGGATATTTGACCACACTTCGTTATTACTGTTAATGTATTCATTTGACGGAAATTAGAACTGAATTTAGAAATAGTTTTGAAACAAATCTTTGCGCTTAAAAAACAAAATTAAATATGTAAGCTAATGAATGTCATCAGTGGAGTGCGTACAACACTGTTTCCTTATCCACGAAAGTAAAGTAGTAAAGTAAATAGTAAAAGTAAAGAGAAAGTAAAGAGGCTGAATGGAGGTGGCTCATTCTTTATCCTCACACAGATGGTCTGTTTAACTGTTTTCTCGCTGGTAAAGTGTTCAGTTTTTCCACTTGCAAAGTCTGCCATGTAAATAGCAAATGCGCCGTGGCGCGACGCAACTGACTTTCAAAGGAATGGTGAGATGGGACTCTGATTGGTATAATGCACGTTAAGTTCAAAACACATCCAAAACTCATTGAGAAAAGAGCAAAAGTGAACTCAGACACATCCTTAATGCTTTTGCACCTAGACTATTAAAATAGAGCCCTTAGTCTTGAAAATGTAGATGTACAACCAAAGCTAGGTGTATATACTTTGGATTATAGAATGACATTCAATTATCAATTGTCATTTATTCATATATATATATATATATATATATATATATATATATATATATATATATATATATATATTTTTTTTTTTTATTTTTATTTTTTTTTTTTATTTTTTTTTTTTCTGAATTATGCAAGGATGTAATAGTGATTTGTAATGGTAATTTTGAAAAGTCTTGACAAAAATCTTTAAAACCTAGAAGAGCATTTGGGCATAATATCATTGCAGTTTTCATGTGATGTTTTTTTTGGCAGACAAACCCCTCTGAAATAAATAGGACAAATAAATAAATAAATAAATAAATAAATAAATGTAATAGTTGCGAGTTCATATGATCCCTGATGTCAGTTAATGGTCATACTGACATCAGTGCTAACAAAAACGTTTTACTTTCTGAGTTTTCAAGGGCCTTAATAGCTCAGGCTCAGCCACACCCATATCACCCTGCAGCCCAATACCGGTTACTCACTGAAGCTAAGCAGGGCTGAACCTGGCCAGTACCTAGATGGGAGACCACATTGAAAAAGTTGATTTCTGTTGGAATTGGTATTAGTGAGGGCAGCAGGGGGCGCTCAACCTGTGGTCTGTGTGAGTCCTAATGCCCCAAAAAAGTGAAGGGGACACTATACTGTCAGTGGGTGCTGTCTTTCGGATAAGACGTTAAACCGAGGTCCTGACTCTGTGGTCTTTAAAAATCCCATGCCACTTCTCGTAAAAAGTAGGGGTGTAACTCCGGTGTCCTGGCCAAAGTCCCTCAATCAGCCCTTACAATCATGGTCTCCCAATCATCCCCTCCCAATCATCCTCATCCACTGAAGCTGTTCTTTCACTGTCTCTTCACTCGTCCTGTGGCTGCCATCGCATCATCCAAGTGGATGCTGCACAGTGGTGGTGGTGTGGAGAGACCTCCCTTCATGATTGTGAACTGCTTTGGGTGTATGGCCATACACAATAAATATGCTATATAAATACACATTACATTAGATTACATTACTAAATAATTGCTGGATATTGTATTAGTATTACCAATAAATATGTATTTTTGAGTGTAAGTTTAGGGTTTTTTAAGACTTCTTTAAGTTTGAAATGAATATTACCCTGGGTATTGATGAAATATTATTAGACATATTGGCAGGTTGAAGGGGTTTTTTTGTCTTAATTTATGTAGATAAGAGCTTCCTTTCTACATAAAAAAGATGGCTGCAGAGTGAGTTGAGTTGACTAAAATGATGTTGAATTTGTTGGATTTTCTTCTACAATGTGATCTTATTCATCACAATACAACCTATTGCAATACAAGTAGATGTTTTTCTCATTATAAAACAAACTACATAATTCAAGCCTCGTAGAATGGCACGATGAGACACAATTAGCAATTGTTTCCTTTAAAATGGTGAGGTGCTACACCATTTTTCATTGTACCTTAAATTTAATTTAGCTGAAAATATTCAGTTATGTTGTGGGTTAATTCCATTGTGTTGTGGGCTAATTCTCTTGTGCTTTGTGGTAATTCCATCATGCTGTGGGCATTGTAGGCTAATTCTGTGTTGCTGTCAGCATTTGATTTCTTCACAAACGCAGTCAAGGCTTAACATTTGCTCACGCACACATATAGTAAATCCCATTTTGTTACAGTAAATAAGGTTGTATTTTATTTTGGCCCTGAAATGTGTAATGGTAAAGTGACCTCTTAGATTGGCCGCTCATCTAGAGGTTGGAATGACCGCCCTGCCTACTCTGTTCCACACCATCAGGATTTCATGGCCTGTGAACTGCGTGTGGTCCGTTTTGATCCAGCACATCTGAACAGTCTCAAAGTCATTTCTGATGCTATACAAATCTAATATACAGTAACAGGGCTCTTTAAAACACAACAGAACATCAATTTTGTTTCTCTTTCTCAATGATGATGCACTATTATCAGCAAAGCAGAAATCAAGAGTGACATTTTTTCCTCCCCTCCAAACTCATCATGCTTTTAAATCCAAATGCATTTGTCTGTTCTATTCTCATCTCTATTTAATGCGTGTTCTTAACCTGCACTAACAAAAGCTAAGCTCGTGGAATCACACTCACTGATGCCTGAATAGAGCAAAAGAACAAGAACTGGGAGAGGAAAAAAGTGAGAACATGCTAAAATGAATGTTATGATCTCTTACATCAGATTGAAGTCTCTTGTGTTTTGTTATTCTTTTATGAGAACAAGTCTTCAAATGTCAGTCAACTGGCCTATGAAATGTCTTGCCAGGTTAGATAAAGTAGATTGAGTATCTTGAATGAGACTTACTGATAGAAAACTAGAGTGTTTATGCAATTTAATGACACAACCTAATGATAAATAGTCACTCTGAAAATAATCTGAAATAGTTATTAGCACATGGGTAAGTAGTAGACACACAACATAAGACATTAATATAAGGTTAGATTTAGGTCATGACATCAGGTGACTAAAATTCAATGTCTAGCCAGCGTCTAAGGACAATGTTATTTTGTCGTCCAATAACGTTGATATTTGGTTGATTTTATGTTGTGCTGGAAAGTGACCAAAATCCAATTTCTGATAGATGTCATAGTGGTAACGTCCACACAAAGTCAAGGTGTAACATGATTAGACATTAATATTTGGTTGATTTAAGGTTGGATGTTGGACATTGACGTCGGCCTGACATTGCGTTCTGATGTCAACCCGATTTTCATTTCCAAACATCCCCATGTCCAACATCCCCATGACGTTGGGGTACAATGTCAACATGACATCATGTTGACGTCCTGTGCCTGCAGGGTATTTGAGCTCAATAAATAAAATGTGTGATGACTTTTTAAATTAAGAATTGCTAAATAAGAATGATGTTTACGCGTGTTCAAATGATTTATTGTTTTACACATACATTAAAATTTACTAACTAAAAATGTCATACAAACATTTACAATTTTTATATTGTGCATCCATTATTGAGATCATACAAATTCATAAGCATCTGCCTGAGTTTAAAAAGTTACAAACTGCTGTTAGATCACATGATTTTTCTGCTTAAAATGTATTAAATACTTTTTGCCACATAAAATATATTGAAAATGATCAATCATTATCATAATAAAATGATGAAAAGGCACAAGTTGTACCAAATTATCCAAAAGAAAACTAGAACGCTTATATTTGTACTTATATACAGTGGTCCCTTGCTATAAAGTGGTTCACCTTTCATGGCCTCGCAGATTCGCCTTTTTTTTTTTTTTGTACAATTTGACATGCTTTTTTTTTTTTACAGCGCATTGTGTTCTGGGTCCTGATTGGCTGTAGACCATTTTCAATCAATCTACTTTGTGTCGCATGTGCCAAATTAACATAAATCTTCGATTGCTAGCAGTGTGATTTTCAACAAGGATGCAAAAAGGGTTACAACTCAGGACACTGTTCATATTTCTGCCGCGCCACAGAGTGTCATCTGAATAATTCCATTTTAAATAACATGCAACTATGCACGTCTTGTCTGTGTTACTTCCAACTGTCATGTGTGCAGCGCATCCGGTGTACGACCCCCTTAAGGATAGAATCTGCTTTCACTTTGTGGATCAGTGACTGCAGGAAAAAGAAAATTACACTGGATGCCAACATTATCCGCACAAAAGCTAAAAGCTTTATGAACCTTTTACTGACAGCGATGAATGTTTCTGCCTGACAACAGGTTTTGATCTTTGGTTTCATTCTATAATACTGGACTTATATTTGTGTAAATTTGATCTTTGAGAGTGTTTAAACAAGAAAGAAAAGTGTGAAAATGTTAATGCCTGTCTGTAAAAGTGGTTTTACAGACTTAAAACTGACTATTTTAAACAAGTGACCACTTTGCTTACATTATTGCAAATGTTTCAATAATGAAAAGTGAGCAAGGGGCACAAAAGCAGCAGACCTTTTATTATGCCACAATACACCACTTCCAGGTCTTCTGGTCAAAACTTAAGAAGAAGCACCACTGTTTTATCATGCTAAATAGATTTTTGATTCTGTTATTTTATTTTAACATATTAATGTCTCTTTGGAGTTTCCACCAAAATGTAATGGGATTATCAAGTCTACTTTTCTCATAAAATTGTAATAATGTTTTATTACTAATTTATTAAAGCATTAAAGGCACAATCTGCTGTTTTTTTTTACCACCAGAGGTTGCATATTCACAACAAACAAAGGCATAAGCTGCATCTAAAAAATCACACAATTTCATACTATATAGTATGCTTAAATCAGTATACGAGCCAAATAGTATTTCTGAATTCATAGATTTCGAAAAAAGGTATGTAAGAAGTACCCAGATGACCTACTACTTCCGGCGAGACTCTGCACGGTCGCCAATGTACGGTCACTGGTGAACAAAATGGATGAGATTCGACTGCGCATCAACCACAGTAAAAGATTATGGAACTGTAATGTCATGATTTTCACAGAAACATGGCTAAACAGCGGGATACCAGACAACGCTATACCGCTAAGGAAGCATCAAACATTCCGAGCAGACAGAACGGCGGATGACTCCGGTAAGACCAGAGGCGGAGGATTATGCATTTATATTAACAAAGCTGGTGCACAAACTCTGTCGTCGTTGGGAGACATTGCTCTGTTGACCTGAAATTTCTAATGGTTTAATGTAGACCGTTTTATCTGCCACTGGAGTTCACCTCCACCATAATAACTGCCGCTTATATTCCTCCCGACGCTGATGCCAAGTTTGCTATGAATGAACTTCATGCAGCCATCAGCAAACAACAGACTGCTCACCCGGAGGCTGCTTTTATTGTTGCGGGGGATTTTAATCACTCAAACTTAAAGACAGTGCTCCCCAAATTCCATCAAAACATTTTCTGCCACACAAGGGGAAACAACTTTAGACCAAGTTTACAACCAAACATGGCTGAAGCATATGCTGTGACCCCCCCTCCCCCACTTGGGTCAATCAGATCACCTTTCTTGTTTCTCACCCCCAAGTACTCACCCATCGTCAACCGTGTGAAGCCATTAGTAAGGACCATCAAAGTGTGGCCAGCGGGGGTGGACTCCACACTCCAGGACAGGTTTGAACACACAGACTGGAGCATGTTTGCTTCCCAGGCCACATGTGGCTCTCACACAGACATTGACAGTTACACTTCTTCTGTTCTGGAATATATCAACACCACCATAGACAGTGTTACAACCCAGAAACAGATCACCACATACCCAAATCAAAAGCCATGGATGAACAAGGAGGTGCGCCTCCTGCTGAAGGCACGCAACACTGCCTTCAGATCAGGGGATGCACAGGCCTACAGCACTTCCAGGGCTAATCTGAAGATGGGCATCAAAAAGGCCAAGCAGTGCTACAAGCTAAAGCTAGAGGAGCACTTTTCCAACTCTGATCCTCGGCGCATGTGGCAGGGCATCCAAGCCATCAGCAACTACAAACCCAGCCAGTCGACCCCCACAGCCACAATGTCTCCTTCCTGAACGAGCTAATGACTTTTATGCCCGCTTTGAAAGAGACAATACAGAACCCTACACCAGGAACACTACCTCAACGACCACTCACCTATCACACTCACCTCCTCAGAAGTCTACCCGTACTGAGTCAGATCAATGTGCGTAAGGCTGCTGGACCAGACGGTATCTGGGCGCGTCCTCAAAGCATATGCAGAACAGCTCGCTGGGGTATTCACAGACATTTTCAACCTGTCACTTAACCCAGCAACTGTGCCAACATGCTTTAAAACCACCTCTATTGAGCCAGTGCCCAAACACTCCAGCCCAACATGCCTGAATGACTACCGCCCTGTAGCACTCACACCCATCATCATGAAGTGCTTCGAGCGGTTGGTCCTGGCACATCTGAAAGACTCTCTGCCATTCACAATGGACCCACATCAGTTTGCCTACCCGTGGCAACAGGAGCACAGAAGATGCCATCCCATAGCACTGCACTCTGTCCTCACACACCTGGACAATAAAAACACTTATGCACGAATGCTGTTTGTTGACTTCAGCTCAGCATTCAACCACTGTCATACCCTCTAAGTTACTGATCAAACTCAGAGACCTGGAATCAACGCATCTCTCTGGAACTGGGCTATGGACTTTCTGACTAACAGACCTCAGAATGTTAGATCAGGCCCACATCTGCTCCACCACCGTCACACTCAACACCTGGGGTACCACAGGGCTGCGGTGCTGAGCCCCTTCCCTCTACTCCCTTTTCCCATCGACTGTAGGCCTGTGAACAGGATCCAACACCATCATCAAATTTGCAGATGACGCCACAGTGATTGGTCTAATCAGCAATAATGATGAGACTGCCTACAGGGAGGAGATAAAGCATCTGGCCACTTGGTGCACCGACAATAATCTGCTCCTTAACACCAATGAGACCAAGGAGCTCATTGTGGACTTCAGGAAGGGACGAACAGGCTCGCATGATCCCATCCACATTAATGGGATGGCCGTTGAGCCTGTCTCATCCTTCAAGTTCCTGGGGACCCACATCTCAAAGGACCTTTCCTGGACCACCAACACCTCCAGCCTGGTCAAGAAGGCTCATCAGCGCCTATTCTTCTTGAGGCAACTTAAGAAGAACCAGCTTTCATCAGCCGTCTTGGTGAAACTTCTACCGCTGCACAATAGAAAGCATCCTGACCAACTGCGTACGTCTGGTATGGAAGCTGCTCTGTTGCTGAGCGTAAGGCACTGCAGCGGTGGTGTGTGAAAACTGCCCAACGCATCAACAGGGACTACACTGCCAGCCATTGAGGACATCCAGAAGAAACACTGTCTGCGCCGAGCACGCAGTGTTCTTAAGGACACCTCTCACCCTGCTCACAGACTGTTTTCTCTCCTGCCTTCCGGCAGGCGCTTCAGGCTCCTCCGGACAAAACCAGCAGACTGAGGAACAGCTTTTTCCCCAGAAGCTGTCTCCCTTTTGAACTCTGCCCCTGACTGACTCGTTTGCCCCCCCAATACACCCCCCCACACTCCTCTAACTTATACTCCTCACAATCACTGCCACTATTTAACATTTGCACATTTAAAGTTTGCATATATTTCATTGCACTGATTCACTATCTGAACTGTACATACCCATGCACATGGACATTTGTAATTATGTTTATCTATGCACACTTCTGCTATTAATAGCATCCTGTACCATATATTCATTTATTGTAAATCTGTTTCATAGTAATACAAACCTGTATATAATGTTGATAGTACATCCATCTGTAAATATTACCATAATTTTTCTATAACTGCACTTTATAACTTATACCTGTATCCTGCACTTGCTGCTATAGCACTGCTGGTTAGACCGAAACTGGCATTTCGTTGCCTTGTACTTGTACATGTGTAATGACAATAAAGTTGATTCTAATCTAATCTAATCTAATGAAGTGCGCATCTGATGGACGCTACGTTATCCCATGGTGCTCCGCAAGAAAATTTATGAATGTGAGTGAAGTGATGCAACTGACGCGGGTAGGTCACGTGATGATGACAAAATGGCAGATGTAGTAGATCCGAGTTCCATTCATACTACTCCTATTCATACTGTATTGATCAAACTTTTCTAATGGCTGAGTAGTACATTTAAATTCAAATGCAGCACCTGCTTAGCAGACAATTTCAGATGCAACCATAGTTTTATGACACCATGACTGAGTGTGGAACTTATTATCTTTGTAATCTGATCCACAGTAAAGGCCCATTCACACGGGATGCTTTTTGCGGCAATGTGATCATCACACCAATGCGCAAAACGCCAGGAATAAAATTGTAATGTTTAAAGAAACGCCTCATGCTCGTTTTTTTTGTTTTGAAGCACCATGTCAAAACCTTCTCCACCAATCAGATTGGCACTTTTGTTCACATGCACGGAGCTGCTGAAGTTAAAGTTGTGTAGCCCCATCTAACATCAAGGAGTGATTTTGCATACTCTTCAGCTCCATGCCAGTGAAAATCGATTGGGTTTTAATCTGGAAAAACGTCTTGAAAAACACTGACGATAAACGCAAACAAAAAGCATCCCAGTGTGTCCGAGCCTTAAGACAGACAGAAAGCCATCGCAGGAAAATGAGAGTGTGAAAGCATTTGCGGATGAGAGACAATAGCGACTTAGCACAAAAGCAGCCAAGCATTTATTATGCCACAATAAACCACTTCTGGGTCTTCTAATCGAAACGTGGGAAAAAAGCAGCACTGTATGATTATACTAAATACATTTTTTTTTGTTCTTTTATACTGCGTCAAGTCGGATAACATTTTTTATTATTATATTAACGCCTCTTTGGAGTTTCCATATTTCTATATAAACGAAAACATCTAGTATTAATGATCCTTAGCATGGCGAAACAATGCCATGACAATGTCCATGTGACTATTTAAAATAGCTTGTTTTTCTGAATTTTAACCTTCTTTGAAACATTTGTGATAATTTAAGTATAAATACAGCAAAATACAGTTGAAGTCAGGATTATTTTTTCTTTTTTAAATATTTCCCAAATGATGTTGAACAGAGAAAGAAAGTTTTTACAGTATGTCTGATAATTTCTTCTTCTGGAGAAAGTCTTATTTGTTTTATTTTGGCTAGAATAAAAGCATTTTTTAAAATCCATTTTAAATTAAAATTATTAGCCCCTTTAGGCTAATTTTCTTTTCAATAGTCTACAGAACAAACCATTGTTATACAATAACTTGCCTAATTACCCTAACCTGCCTAGTTAACCTAATTAACCTAGTTAAGCCTTTAAATGTCACTTTAAGCTGTATAGAAGTGTCTTGAAAAATATCTAGTAAAATATTATTTACTGTCTTCATGGCATTGATAAAATAAATCAGTTATTAGAAATGAGTTATTACATTTATTATCTTTAGAAATGTGTTGAAAAAACGTTTTCTCTGTTACAGAAATTGGGAAAAAAAAACAGGGGGCTAATAATCCAGGCGGGGCTACAAATTCTGACTTTACTGTATATAATAGTGTTCTTATGGTTTTTGGATATTTCGATATAAAGATTCTTAAGAATTCCTATGATCTTATTTAAGGATGCAAATAACATTTTTAACCGATACCGATAGTCCTTCTCACAGCCAATTCCGACAATGATAATCAGTAAATAAATAATAATAATTATACACGGCGTCTAAAACTATCATCCATCATAAAACAATTAATCAATAAACCCCTTACACTAATTTGCTAATATATATAAAATAAAAAAGTGAGAAAATGAGATTGGACTTGACATTTAAAAATTTGACATAATTGCCTAGTCATAAAGTCAAATTATCTTATATTTCTGAAACTTGACAGATGCAGAATCATGTCAAGTTTGTGACATTTCTGTATGTCACTGGATTAAACCAAGTAAACATTCACTTGCATCAGTCACAGAGCTTTGGTCACATACAGGACCTGCTATCAGCTCTTCTCTAGAGGTACACAGAAAACAACCACATAGCATCTGAACACTGGCCCACAAGAGGCAGAACAAATGGTCCAATCATGGCACTGGTGGGATGAAAAGAGGTTCTGATTGATGTAGTGCCATAACATTGACTAGCGCTAATTACTGCAGCCTCCATGGTTCTCCACATCAGCCCCATCTAGAGAACCACGGTTTCCAACCACTCCAGACTCCAGCAGAACATAGCGGAGCTAGATCGATCCATCATTAATGGGATTGGGTCAGTGGCAGAGATAGATTGAGCAAAAGAGAGAGAGAGAGAGAACAAGAGAAAGAAAGAGAGAGAGAGAGACCTAAAGCGGGCCCTTAAAAAAGGTGCTTAGGTAAACAGTGTGATTAAGTGGTTGCTTAATCAGAGACCATCCACATGTACTAATAGCTTTCCAGTAAAAAACAGAATAAATAATGTTGAGCTTAAGATAAGGAACATACTTTTTTTTGCTTTATCATTTTATCAAGTTAAGATTTTAGTATTTTTGTATTTGTATCCTGAAAAAAAAAAATGCACACTGACTCTAATGTGTAATAATTTATCTAAAAATGAATAAATCAAAAAACAATTTGGAGTCATTTTAATCAGTGATGCCTTTATAATATTTACCCTTCGTTAAGCTACACCCGAAAACCACCACTCACCAATCGTGGCTAAGCAAGCGTAGCAGGAGGACTGTCAAGCTTTCGAGCGAGGGAAACAAGCCAAATCTTGGTGCATATGGATTGTGCAAATCTGATACCTGGTATCCTAAAAGTTTGGATGGGGTGGTGGAATTTTTTTCCCTTTCCAAAACCTAAAACCCAAGGGGAGACATGCCAATGTGGATCAAGCTATGTGAGGGGCCGTAAAAGCAGCACAATCTAGTCATTTCCATCTGTTCGAGCTACAAATATTTGGATTAAATATCAAAAGAACAAAACTGAGATATGATCACAAGCACTTGCGATCAATATACTTCACCCGCAGCTGTTTTTCAGTAATTTATAACCCTCGTATCCATGTCAGAGCTGTAATTCATCAATGTTTTTGACGGTCTTTTGGAGATTTAGTCATTGGTAATGACATTATAGCTGGTTAGTGTCTGCTTTTATATTTGGTATCAGATTAATATTTGCTGGTAGGGAAAATCTAATTGTTCACTTCTGCTATTTATACTTTCATTCGCTTTTAATTAATTTTAATTAGGGTCAATTTCTTGCAATACTACAGCTACATAACGTCAAACATATGGACACACATGCACACAAACACACACTCACACACTCGCTAAACAGCAACATGAGAAATGTATGTGTCAGACATTGAAACCAGCATACAATAGGCTGTTTCTCAACCATCCGCCACATTCTGTCTTTATGTTACTTTTTTGTCATGAAGTGCTTTGTGCTGTGAATGACAGCATTCTGGATTTTGGCTTTTGCTCGTACAGTGGCTTTGAATTGTCAAAACACCTCTCAAAATGCTTTCTAGTGATGCCAAAAAACGGAAATAAATAATAGAACCCTATCAGATTTATTTTTATTTTATTATTTTTATGATGGACAAAAGTTTCAAATGCATTGTGCAAATGTGACTGACACAACAGGTTGTATTTATTTTTTACTGTTTGAATATATATATATATATATATATATATATATATATATATATATATATATATATATATATATATATAATTTTTTTTTACTACACACATATACATATACACACATAGTGCCTTAGTGTGCTTCAAGTGTGATATTGCCTTTATACAACAGTTTGAGGGCATAATCATGTATATATATATATAACACGTAGAATCTCAAAAGTAATTTTGCACGAGGAACTACTTCCTTCTGCCATTCATTTCACATCTGCAGCTGACATCAGAACAGTTAGAAACCACTGCTAATTTACCAACATCACTTTTGAGCTAATATTGAATGATTCTCTAGTGTAATGTCTAAAGTGATGACAAACCATTAGATTTTGCTGACATTTTAAGATTATAAGGCTGAACAGCATAGAATGCCATCAGTTTAGAGAGATTTCCCAGTATTTCTCTGTTGCAATCAGTATATCACAATAGTTAACCACGAAAAAGCCTAAGTAAAGTAAATACTACCAGATTACTATAGTATAAACAGAACTACAACATACAAAGGGGGAGAGAGAGAGAGAGAGAGAGATATCGACATAGAATGTCACTTGCCTGTTTTTTGATCAGCTGTAGTTTTTAAATTTACGCTGAATTCTCGCTCTACATTCTCGCCTAAAAAAGCCTCAAAAGTACATTATGTTGCTTCAACATTTGTCAAATTCTAGTGAGTTTATTGATCTGCTGTCACTCTATGTGGGTGGAGTAATGCAGAAGGGTGGGGAGGCTGAATGAGTGCTGTTATTGCAGAATATTGCACAGCTATCAGCCAATCAGATTTGAGAACACATACAAATACACACACACACATATATATATATATATATATATATATATATATATATATATAATATATATATATATATATATATATATATATATATATATAGACATACACATACATATACATATATATACATACATACATACATATATATATATATATAGGGTGGTGCAGTGGGCAGCAAAATCACCTCACAGCAAGAAGGTCGCTGGTTCGAGTCAGTTGGCATTTCCGTGTGGAGTTTGCATGTTCTCCCCGTGTTTGCGTGGGTTTCCTCTGGGTGCTCAGGTTTCCCCCACAAGTCCAAAGACATGCTCTATAGGAGAATTGGGTGAGCTAAATTCTTCGTGTATATATATATATATATATATATATATATATATATATATACATATATACACACATATACACATATACACATACACACACACAGACGTCAGTCAGATGATCTCTTTCTGTTTGAGAGCATTGTTTTGGTCTAAAATAAAGTTGGTTTGGAGCCGAGAGAGACCCTTGTGTGTCCTAATGATTCTGCAATGAAAAGCAAAATGAATCATACTGTGCTAAAGATGAAGCTCATATCATCTATTATAGATTTACACACCCCTAGCCAGCACAAACAAACAACACAATCTGTTGTTGGTACCTTTACATGTCATTTAACTTCGTGTCTAACTGAGGCTCTGTTTCCACATTGTATTTGTTCAAATGCATCTCTTGTGCACACTTGTGTTCAAATTTTAAGACCCTTCCTTCCTTTCTTCACCAAGCACTACATCACATTCTTACGAGCCCACACTGAGACACATGAGTGCTATTGAATTAACAAACCCAAGTTATGTGGCTTCTGAGCGGGCAGAAATGCAGGCAAATTAAAAGGGTGTAGATGACAACTACGATTTCAACTGTAATTATATGTTTTTGCTATAATACATCAACATATGAATACTTTGTGTGCTTTCTCACAGCAGCACAATTTAGTGGGACAGTAGTAGATGGTCTGTAGTAATCATTCAAGCATTTACGAGAGGCTTTACACTACAAAGCAATCAGATCGGTTGCATTTTTCAACTGCCTCTGGAGGAGTCAAAAGCTGCAAACTTGAAAGGTTTGAGACCCTATTTACACATGCATTCATCATTGTGTAAATGGGCCTTGGGCAGTTTTTAGACAAAAAGGTTTAGGGTGCATCTGATTAGCACTGGTTTGTAATCTTCTGGTAGATGCCATAGATATGTCTTCTGGTTCAGGTATCATAATTATTTCATAATATTATTGCCTCCAGTACTCAAGTTTAGATTTCACCTAGGTAGAACCTAGGTCTGCTTTCAAACCTCATGAAAATAAAGTTCTTGTAGCGATGAGTCCAGATATCTTCAACCTTTAGCCTGAAGACCTTCTGTCCTACAGAGTTCGAACACACTAATCAAACACACTTGAACCAGCTAATCAAATTCTTCAGGGTCGCTTGCAAATTATAGATTGGTGTGCTGAAGCAGCTTGGAAGTAAACTTTGCAGGACATTGGGCTACAGGAGCAAGGTTAAGAACCTCTGGATTTATCACATGACATTTACTGTTCAGATTATTGACTTGGCATAGTTGGAAAATTTCAAAGTACATACTTCCAGGTCAACCTGTATAAATAAACAAATATTTTTCTCAAGGCATTATTAAGTTGCAAATTAAGGGTGCTTTCACATATGTGGTTCGGTTCATTTGGTCCAGCCCAAGGGCAATAAATGATACATTGTAGCATTTTTCTGACATTTTTGGGTCCTTTTTACACCACACTGATTGCTTTCGTCTGAACTAGGTGGAAAAAACCCAAAATGCAGTCATGTGACAAAATCCACATCACTCTTTGGCCAGATGTATTTCCTAAACTGCAGAATTAATGTGCGAGAAAATGCCAATGGAACTCCCGCAAGTAAATAAACCAGCAGACACAAAATGTTGCTTTTTACTATGGAGGAAGGACTGTGCTGGCTGATTGTATCCCTGGTCATCGTATACTATATAGTTGTATACGTCACTATACACTATTTGCGGCTGCGGCTGGAAAACTATGTTTAATGCATTGTAAATGGCAAGGGTGAATCGCAAGTCACTTCAGGAGAAGGCGTGAATTAATTTAGCTAAACAGCAACATCTTCCAGAAATATTAGCAACGATCCTTCAGGATCACCCCCCCCCCATCTCTCTGTTTAAAATCATTGATAAAGCGCTGTCAGCAAATATTTTCATAATGCACAGCCCATTGGACTATGGCAGCTGGATTAGTCCAAAAATGTTATATACTGACTGTTATAGATCAGATCATTTTCTCACCACAAATGAACTGCTCCAGGGTTTATTTGAAAGCGTACCGAGACCACCTCTTCAAGGAGGTCTCTGTATGCTTTTTTAGTCCGCTTTTGGTGTGCACTTGAATGCGATTGCATTCACACCTGTCCAAAGGAACCGCACCAAGAGGGAAAACGAATTCTATTTTGATGAACCGAACTAAACAAGGCAGGTGTGAAAACACCCTAAGACAGATTTTCAAAAGCCTGGCCCTTTAGTACAACTGGATGACTGTATCCAACGTTGCTTCTATTGACCTTATTCTAAAATGCGGAAGTGTGCTCATTTTTGTGATTGTTTTAGAACTTCCTTGTGATTTCTCCTATAGGCAACTGAATCGGAATAATAAATGGCAGAAAACGTTCAAACTACATGCTCTACAAACAAGTGTGTCCATGACTATACATAAAAACAAATAATATAAAAAGAAAACATCAGTTTGCAACATCAAGCAGCATAACAAGCCGTTTTAACTTCTAAAATGAATTGAAGTAAATGAAACCGGAAGTCTCAAGCCAAAGGGATTCAAATGACTGCGCTTGCTCATACGCGAAGAATAAGGTCAATACCCTCAATCACTAGTCCCGTACAATAGTACCCTAATATAATCCACTTAAAGGTGTAAATGAAAATGGGTGAGTGAATTCAAGCACAGAATGTACTGGAACTGATTATGTTTTTTGTTAGTTGATACTGTAAATCTCTCAGGCGGATTCGATTTTCTTAATCAGTGATACTTCACACTTCGCGAGCTACCAATTAGTAATGAAACAACGTACTTTGATTTATGTAATGTACACAAATGTTTAGTTAACAATTACATAAATTAAAATTTCCATAGTCCCTGGTTTAACCGCTGTTTCCAAAGTGGAATAAACCACCAACTACTCTGACATATGTTCTACACAGCGGATGCCCTTCCAGCCCCAACCCAGTAATGGGAAACACATAGAACAGCACCTGCTGTTCTAATGTGAATCCACCAGAGGCCACTGTTGACTAACTCACTGACTGACTGACCAACCGACTGATCACCCTAGCCTCCCCCTTCCCAAAGCCCAACCAATAGTATTTTGAAAAGCACCTATTGACCCTCCCACCCCCTTCCCTAAACCCAACCGCAGTGTTTTGAAAAGCAATCAAGAAAAACAGCCCCCTGATTTTTATCATGTTTTCAGATTTTACAACATTCTCACCCTGTTATTTTCTTGTTTATTTTATTTTTTGACTTCTGTTTTAGTCTTACCTGCTTTCTGGAATCGTTCTTCGGAATCGGACTTGAACCCTGTCATTGCGGTCAACTTCTCTCTGCGTTTCAAGTCCGCCAATGTACGTGTCAAGCTACCAGACAAACTGGAAACAGCGGAAAAGCAGTCCACATGCAGGTAAGTGGTTAGCGGGTTAGCGAGAAAAGGAACGGCATCATATCACCCCATATTGTTCGATTTAAAGACAAAATGCAGCCATACGTAGCTCTGGCTGCATAATTCGCGATCTCTAGAAATGTTTATAGGGTTACGTTTTAACAATGAGCCTACTGTATGTTGCAAACTCCACACAAAAATGCCAACTGGCCCAGCTAGGACTCGAACCAGCGACCTTCTTGCTGTGAGTGCTAACCACTTAGCCACCGTACCACCATAATTATATAAATTATTTTTCAAAGTGCAATGTGTATTCTTTAGCCTCTGAGTGTACATCAGTTGTACACTTGTTATTGATGTGCATTGTGGGATCGATTGAGTGCTCTTCAGAATGTCTACTATGGACACCACTACAAATGGCTGCTTCCTCAAATAGCGCACTTTTAAAAAGTATAGGGGGTGATTTCGGAAACAGCTATTTACCTTATTTACTAAAACATCCTCAAACCTCAGGGTGGGTTACAGGATGAAGTGGGGGGTTGGCATAGGCTCGGATTGGGGGGTGGGTGAGGAGATGTTTGGCAGTTGAAAAGAGAAAGGGCACTTGCCTAGGGCACAGAGGCGAATCAACCCACCTCCACCAAGAGAAATCTTACATGAGGGGGCAAACGAAACATTAGAACGTGTGAATCTGGAAGACATGCACGCAAGTCCCAGCTGACAAACAAAACAAGCTGTGAAAGAGAGAGATGAAGAGGATACGGCGGGGTGAAAAAGGCAGGAAGCTTCCTTTCTGTTCAGAGAAAGCGTGTAGGCTTCAGAACCTGCAGAAACACGAAAAGATGGCCGCAAGCAATCGCGTATGCTAATCATTCACAACTAACAGCCAAACTTAGAGTGGGTCAGGATCTTTACCTTCCACACACAAGCATACAGTCATCTTGTTATCTTTACCGTGCATTTGCATTGTAAATGAATTGCAATTGCTGCATAAATAAAACTTCTAGAGAGTGCAAATATGACTGTTTTGTTCCCCAGTTTGTGGCTTAAAATGCACACAGGGAAGAACAGGAAAAAGGATGCGTATGTTCTGCAAATCTGCACATGCTCTCAACAATAGCGGAGAGGTAAAGAAATAGAGCGGGAGAGAGAAAGAGAGTGATACCGAGGGAATAAACATTGACTTCCTTTGAACATGTTCCTGCTTTATATTTCCCTCAGCTGGGGGAGTCTAGGGACCTGAGCTGGATCATTCTGGACTTGCTGATTCACTCAGCTTCTGTAGATACTGACATGCTGCTTTTATATTGGACTTACAGTGACCCAAATTAGTCCAAACCTGTCGGTGGCTCACTGGGATGGGTCAACTGAGCTACCCGGCTGCACTCAGCCCAGGCACAATCTCAGTGTCATGTTTTATTCATCACATGTGAATGTGGTTGGGTGGGGTCTCTGCTTATGGGCAATATGGTTGCTGCACGCTTCAGCCAAGCTCTGGCAACAAAAAGACATACACAATATGCACAAACACCGATTGGGATTGAATGAAGAAAACAAAAGAAAGTATGCAGTTGTTTATATTAAAAATATTCAGTTTATTTATAAGGATATTGCCTATTTGAATATTTGTTTCTGTGATTTCAGAACTTTCAACACATCAGCGGCCATTCAGCTTTGGCATTTATGCATTTAGCAGACGCTTTTATCCAAAGTGACTTACACCCAGTAACAGTGGGCTACCCAGTGACCAGTTTGATGTTCGGTGCCTTGCTCAAGGAATTTTTGAATTCCGAGTCCAACTCTCGAACGATTAGGCCATGGCTGCCTCTTATTGTTTGCCATGAGAACTCCTCTGACAGACACTTATTCAGGAGTATGATGGAGGTCTGTGTAGTGGTCTTAGGCTATTGTGATATGTCATTTCTGACAGTTTCTGAGTTCTCTCAGTCGTCCAACCGAGTTTGTTCCTTCAAGGTAATTTGGAAAGACATCCAGTGCTGCGAATACATTAAAAAAACACGTATTGCTAATTCAAGTTACTTGATTAAACTAATTTAATTGAAACTCACAGGCAATGGATGATTTTGTCATTAAAAATGAAAACAGTTAAAAAAAGAATTCTGTTTCTTTGAAACTAAGTATTTTGTCATGGTCACCAGTGATCCAGCCCATGCAGATTGCTAAAGAACTACATATCTGCCACTTTAACGAACTATAAATGCCATCATGCACTTTATTCACACACCTGGTTCAGATGCCCCACGATTGCAAACATTCACAGCTGAAGTTGTTCAGGGCTGATTATATACTTTTCAAACACACACGTTGCTGAGTCTTGTTGGTTTCCAACCCTGTAACATTACGAAGCGTTTTGTGTTTTAGTCTCTCCTTGTTTTGACACTTGCCCTGTTCCCTTGTTTACGTTGTCTGCTGCCTGTATAAACCTTTTGCCCGTAACCTGACTAAACTTTTGGATTGTCCTCATGCATCTGTTAGTTCCCATTGACCATTGCCTGCCTGACTAAGCTTTCAATAAACTGCATGTGGATCCTCAACCCCGTTGTCCAGCACCCTCATGTGAAAGATTTACTCAATGTTTCACTATGATTGTTGTATCACAAACCTCTGTCATATATTTACTAATTCTTTTAATATGTCATTATTTTGTCTTGCGCATCTGATATTTCCTTGGTGCTGATGTGCTTTTATTTTCTCCGTCTCACTCGTGGCAAGTAAGGTGAGGGAGTGTTTAATAAGCAACCCATGGCTGGAAAATATACATTTAGATTTAAAAGAAAACGTTTCATCCTATCAATATCATAATGAATGCCCTTAAATATTGTAGCCTAGTTGTCAGCAAGAGATTGACATAAGAAAAAACATTGAAATTATTAAGATAAGAAATATTGTTATTGCAGCACTTGTGATTGCTTTGGGAAATAATGTTCATCGTAGACATCACAGGATGACTGATCCATAAGAAGCATGTAGGTTGGCACATATGTTACCCACGACAAGTCAAGATTTTATCAAGACAAAATCGCATAATCTGACAGAGTGACTTTTGTAACCGACAATATAAATTGTGTGATCTGACCGGGGCTTAAGTTATGTCTAAAAGGCAATAATTGTTTACAGACATCAGTTATTTTACTCAAGAGCAAAATCTTGGTCTTTTAACTAATTTACTAGGCATCTTTATACTGATGTTTGTTAACTATTATTGTTCAATAAATCACATTTGATATAAAATTGCAGTAATATTAAAAAAAAGTACTTTGTAGTAACAAACAAACTGTTGTATAAACGCAATATCACTCTAGTAGCACTTCGAAATGGCCACTGCTGACATACGCACACATCACAGCAGTGCTGATATACAGCCATATCAAAAGGCTACTCATGTGATGTTGCTTATATACACACTTTCTGTCTCTCTTGTTGTTGTCCTTTAGAACAAATCAGCAAAATTCAACATGGATCAATTTATTCTCCACAGAAAAACTATAAAAACAAGATGCAGAGTAAATAGATTTCTACACATGTTTATACCTGTTCTTTTCGCTCTACTTTTTCCTTCAAAATGTCATTCTCTTGTTCTAGCAAAGTTATTTGTTTTCCATTACAAAACATAATTCGGTCAAACCAATTAAGCCCTTTGAATTAAATTAAGGGAGCTGGAAGATGCATCAGCCTTTCCACATAGATTTACTAATGAGCTGAAATGATTTGGCGGTGGAATATTTCCCACTACATTTCACCTTTAATTCAGTAATTGGTGCTGAGATGCATGGGCATGGCGAGGGCATGGCTGGCATGCTGTGTCCAGTTTGGAGTGCTAAAGTGCATCCCTGCAGCTACAGTCTCAAACACATGCTGGGGCTTTATGAGTCTTATTAATTATTCAGCATTTAGCATTATTCAGCATTGACTATTAACCACACGCATTACCAAGAAGAGCCTCATACAAATATTGCGCCCACAAGTTACAAGCTAATTACTTCCTGCCCCATGCAGAAATTATTTCATTATTTTTCTGACCTCACAGGGGTTTTTTATATTGTTTAATGAGGTTTACACTTTAAACAAGGACAGTTATAAGACTTTAATAATAGGTTAGATTTAGATGTCTAGCCAGGGTCTAAGGACAATGTTATTTTGACATCCAATAATGACATCAATATGACATTGATATTTGGTTGATTTTAGGTTGTGTTGGAAAGTGACCAAAATCCAACGTTGCGAAACATCCTAAACTAATGTCAAATACTGACATATATTCGTAAGGTATGGCAACCACAATCCAACATCTGATAGACGTCATAGTGGTAACGTCCACTAAACATCAAGTTGTACCATCATTAGACACTGATATTTGGTTGATTTTAGGTTGGATGTTGGACATTGATGTCGGCCTGGCGTTGGATTATGACGTCAACCCGGTTTTCATTTCCAAACAAAATACAACATCCTCTCACATTGGGGTACAAACAATTTGACATCTTGTTGACATCCTGTGCCTGCTGGGTAAGTTTAAATGACTTAAAGTTTTACTTTTGAAGGTAATGTGGTTTGATTAAAAATTTACTGACGTAAATGACTGATTAAGAAAAGATTGTTCAGTTTGGTCTCCAAGCAAGAAGATTTGCAGATTCATTACATTATCAAGTGTGTGTTCAGCCAGTTCTGTAAACGTGTTTACATGACACCAGAACAAAGCGTCAATGAATATAAACCTTCAACCAATCTGAAGGAGTGTTACTTTGCATGTGACATGCAGAGTCGCAGACAACTGTCTCCCCCTATAGTTTTTATTCTCTCAGCCCCCTAAAACAAAACCTGACCTAATCACCTTAAACATCTGCTATCATACAGCAAGCGCACATCTAGATTTTCAAACAGCAGAAAGGAGAACTGCAAGGAAACAAGGATGTCTGAAGTGTCTCTCGCGCACGCACGGATGAAACAAAAGCATCAAAAGACACCAGGGGACTTACGTTCAGTCGGGTTTTTGCAGGACACACACGCAAGGAGAGATGGAGATAAGAGAGCGTGCTCCTCCACAAGCTGGACTGTCACTTGCTCAGACTGAAGGACAGCGGTCCACATGCACACTGCTCTTGCAGTCATACACGCAGCTGCGAGGCGGAGTGTGTGTGTGTGTGAGCGCAGAGAGAGTCAATGCCACACACACACCCTCGTCTGGTAAACTCTTGGGAGTTAAGCACACATGCACCCGGTAAAGCCAGACTGCAGCGGTGATTCTGACAAAGCCAGGTTCTGGGAGCAGGTTCGGGATGACAGCCAGAGGGGAAGTTGTGTGGTTGTGGTTGATAAGACTGCTCAGCTGTGGCAGACAAAAGGAATAATGTGAGGCTAATTGATCACTTGTTCCCTCTGCGCTTTATTTGTTCCTTAGAAAAACAGACGCGCGTGGCAGGATATGAATCAATACAGTGTGGCGATATATATATATATATATATATATATATATATATATATATATATATATATATATATATATATATATATATATATATATATATATATATATATATATCGAAGCGATTAGCCAACAGAGACGATTTGATTTCTCATTTCTCTTGAGCACCCCAGCATTATAGAATGGTTTATTTTGGACCAGTGATGCATGGTGGAATAGTTGTACATGGGACCATGGTGGCACAGTGGTTAGCACTGTCGCCTTACAGCAAAAAGGTTGCTGGTTCAAGCTCTGGATGGGCCAGTTGGCGTTTCTGTGTTGAGTTTGCATGTTCTCCCCATGTTCGCGTGGGTTTTCTTCGGGTGCTTTCCCCCACAATCCATGTGAGTGTATGGGTGTTTCTCAGTACTGGGTTGCAGCTGGAAAGCCATCTGCTGTTTAAAACATATGCAGTTCATTCGGCTGTGGCAACCCCTGATGAATTAAGGACTAAGCCTTAGGAAAATGAACAAATGAATGGTCCAGTTGTAAAGTACAACAAGGCTATGTTGATGCGATGTCTATTTAGCCAAAAACAGAATAGTTTTGCCCTTGCGTTTTAAAAAAAAAGGTTCACATTTACATTACAATATTTTCAAAAAGATCCAAGTTAACACATGTCTGCAAAAATGATGTATTAAGGTTGCCAGGCCAGTCTTTGGCTCTGTCACATTGTTAGTTAACAGTACCTGTAAGGAAGTGAAAATGAGCCATCTGTGGGTCTACCAGGAAGACATAATGTCATGTCACTCATCACAATCAGTTCCAACTAATAGCCATGAGACACAATGAATACCTAAAGTCACGTCACTTATCATAATCAGTTCCAAACAATAGCCATGAAACTCAATGAATACATAAGATGCCCATTAATTTTTTTCGATTGCAGATACTGATGCAGACGTTCACCTACCATTCCCCTTCGCCCCTGCCTTTGTCCTCGGCAGCCATAGCTGGATCTACAAACTTTCGATTCAAGTTACGGAGGGCGCTTATGCCAAAAGAATCCTATGTTTTGTTAAATCATACTTTGTCAAACGATACTCATCAAATAAATGTAATTAAATATGAAATGTATCTCCCTGGTCTTTCTGGTAGAACTGTTGTGTATTTAGAATTTGTCATGTTTGTAATATGTGCGTTTCCCAGTAATGGGTTGTGGCTGGAAGAGCATCTGCTGTGTAAAACATATGCTGGAATAGTTGAGGTTCATTCTGCTGTGGCAACCCCTGATAAATAAGAGACTAAGTTGGTTGGTTAGTTAATTGGTTGCAATGTGAGGTAAATCCACACTTTGCTGATGAAGCGTTAGCAAACATGAGCAACAACAACAATACCAAGTACTCCGCCATTGTTGTGCGGTTGTTCATGCCCAGCAGGCACACAACATCAAAAGATGTTAATATAAGGTTAGATTTAGGTCATGATGTCAGTTCACCAAAATTCAATGTGTAGCTAGTGTCTAAGTACAACGTTATTTTGACGTCCAATAATGACATCAAATGACGTTAACATTTGGTTGATTTTAAGTTGTGTTGTAAAGTGACCAAAGTCCAACTTCAAGCCAACATCTTAAACCAATGCCATATCAACGTCAAATACTGACATTTATTAGTCAGGCATGGCAAACAAAATGTGTGGTAACGTCCACACAATGTTGATATTTGGTTGATTTTAGGTTGGACGCTGGACAATGATGTCAGCCTGATGTTGGGTTCTTATGTCAACCCAATTTTAATTTTCAAGCAAAAAGCAACGTTCCACGACATTGGGGTACAAAGCCAATCTGACGTCATGTTGACGTCCTGTGCCTGCTGGGTGGTTGTCTTAAATCTACACTTCCCTGAACACGTACCAAGCATGCGCATGATGTCACCAGTTTTATATATTCTCGTTTGAGGTGTTTACACAGACATGACAACAGTGCCATTTTCAAAAATGTCATATCTAACCCGTTTCATTTTATGCATCCCCAAAACGATATTGTCATCCAAACGAACAAGCATTTAGGTGTATACAATACTGGTCAATAGCTTCTTAGGTGTGGCAAACATGAAAGGAATTTGTGGTGGCATTATTGGTGCTGTTATACTGTTCTAAATTTGTCAATTTTAATAATCTGAGGATTTTAGCAGGAGCATAATGAGTCCAGGTGTGAAATTGTCATTCAGACTTTACCATGCAGAGATCTGAGAGAGACAGCGAGAGTGAATACACAATTCTAGACTTTTCCTCATTGTCTCCAGGCTGTTCTTGAGCTGTGAAACACAATAAGCCCATGCTGACAGTTTGAAGACAATCAGACACTCAGTCAATACTTGCGGCATGGGCAGGCGACCAGACTGAGAATGCAGACGGCCCTGGGGGTACTGTCTCGGCTAAATGTGCACACACTCTTGCACACTTGCTGCGACCCATCCCCCCTTTTCCTGCTGGCTTTTGAGAGCACGCGCACGCCCCTGCACAGTCAGATAAGCTTTCCTGAAAGGTCATTAAAGGTCAGCATGGTGCAGAAATCATTTGTGCAGTACGGTATGGGTCATTAGGAGATGCTAGTCCAGGGGTGTCCAATCGTATTCCTGGAGGGTCACTATCCTGCTGACTTTTCTTGGAAGTTTAACCAGAGTACCTTGCTTAATTTACTCAGGTGTGTTTTATTAAATCCGGAGCTAAACTCAAATGAAAAAGTGTCCTATGGGAATAGAGTTGGTCAGGTGACAGAATGCTCTATAGATATCATAGGCAGGGTTGGGTAACTCTGGTCCTGGAGGACTATTATTTTGCAACGGTTAGCTCCATGTCTAATCAAAAACATCTAAACAATCTAGCCTGTGTCTTCATGGTTGCTTAAAAATAACATGCAGGTGTTTAAAGTTGCAACTAAACTGCAGAACAGTGGCGACTAGATGTGCAAATCTTCACAGACTTCAGAATCTGATTTGTTTCTGATTTTGACTGTTACTGTCCAAATACATCTTTCCAATTTTCCATTTTATGAAATCACTATATTCAGGATGAAAAAAAGCTTACAAACAAGTATAAAAAAAAACAAAACAATTATTATTTACAAAAAAGGAAAGCTATTTTTCCAATTGTTTATAACCTTATAACAAGAAATGTCTATTCAAGAGTTCACGCTTAGCTGATGATTGATCCTAAAGCATTTTTGGCATGCTGTCCCGCGAGAGAGCCCTAAGCTCAAAAGATCCTTGAGCCTGGGGCTCCCTCCTAAGCAGGGAGTTTGAGCTCGGGTAGATCTCAAGAACTCCCCCACTTATAAATGGCAAATAATGATTGCTATGGAAATATAGTGGTGACTCGTCTATAGAGTTAATTTGGTTTGAACAATTCACCTATGTCGCATGTCTTTGGACTGTGGGAGGACACCGGGGAACCCTGGGGAAAGCCACATAAGGACGGAGAGAACATGTAAACTCCACACAGAAACGTCGACTGGCCTGGTTAGGACTTGAACTAGTCACGTTCTTGCTGTGAGGCAACAGTGCTAAGCACTGAGCCACTGTGCCGCCCTGTCTAGAAAAGGAGGAGTAGGGGTGGAAGGGGGGATTTTTAAAAAGATACTAAGGTAAGAATTTCTGGTTATTCATGATGAGTTAGAAATTTGTTCGAATCTAAAATATGTGTTTGAATCTACACAGCCTAAAAGTAAAGTCAAATTAGATGCATTAGATGCAATCTTGTTACTTTTTTGTTTAGCTTTCAACCACACAGGCTTGCACCATTGCAATCTAATTTGAATACAAAATCAATTCTGAACTTTGAGAATTAATTCAGAATCATTAGAGGAAGAATCACAGTGCATTGATGAATCTTCATTTTTTTCCCCGACACCTTGGCCATCCAAGATTACAATTGTTCAAACTTGCATTTGATATTGTGGAATCATTTCCATATGCAATCCTGAGCCAAGAATGATGGACCTAATGCATGGGTAGGCAAGTTCGAACCTAGGAAACTATAGTCCTGCAGAGTTTTGCTCCAACTCTAATTAAAAACACTTGGAGAAGCTGGTCAATGCTCGAGTATTACTGTAAAACAGTGGTCTCAAACTCTATTCCTGGAGGGCTGTAGCCCTGCATAGTTGAGCTCCAACCACCTCCAACTCACACCTGCTTAATAGTTTATGGTAGTTTTAACACCTTGATTAGTTGGATCAGCTGTGTTTGATTGAGAGCTGCGGCCCTCCAGTAATCAAGTTTGAGACGTTATGATGTTTTAGATGGAGTGCACATTCTAGCAAAGTTTAGCCCCACCCCTAAGATTACACCCACCTTACATGGGGTTTCAGATTTACTAGAACCTTCCAGGCTGATGCTTCTGATTGTTCTTGTGAGAAAGCACAGCCAAATGTAGTCCAAAATCAATATATAGGTATCTATACAAGAATGTGAATGCATACTCTTTCTTAGTCATATTTGATTTCACACATTGATGCATTCAAATATAGAAATCGCAATGCAAATATTACAGTTTTCAGTCATGCCACAAGGAACCCATTTGCAGACATCCTCAAAAACCAAGGCTGTTCAATTCAGTTCCTGCAGGGTCATGACACGAAGAGTTTAGTTTCAATCAAACACACCTGCCTGGAATAATCAAGCAATCCTGAAGATCTTGATTAGTTGTTTCTATGATTAATCAGAGTTGAAACTAAGCTCTGCAGGTCATGGCCTGAAGAACGGAATTGTACAGCCTCATGTGAACTGCTGTTTTTTTTCTTTTTAACAGTTAAAAGAGAATCTTACTGAGGAAAATGCACCAAAGTTAGCAACCATCAGTTTCGATAACTATCAGTGTCAATGTTTTACAAGTTCATTTATTAATTTTCCTTCAGCTTAATCCCTATTTATCAAGGGATTTCCACAGTAGAATTAACCACCAACTATTTTGGCATATGTTTTACAGAGCGAATGCCCTTCCAGCCGCAACCCAGTACTGAGAAACATCCATTCACAAACACACTCGTACACTATGGCAAATTTTGTTTAGCCAATTCACCTAGACTGCATGTTTTTGGACTGTGGGGGAAACTGCAGCACCCTGAGGAAACTCACGTAAGGGAGAGCACATGCAAAATCCACACAGAAAAGCCAACTGGCCCAGCCGTGACTCAAACCAGCAATCTTGTTGCCACTAACCACTGAGCCACCATGCCACCCCATTTTACAAGTTAGTTTGCATAATTTGTTTTATACATTTGCAATACCTAAACAAATAGAAGATATATCATTAGAGTAGTCAATGTAAACTACTAATGTAAACTATGCTTGTCAAGCCATTTCTTCTGAGGTCACACCTTTTAAACTTGTCTACACTTTGCCACCACTTTCAATTCCATTGACCTCTATTCATAGGCAGGCAAATCTGGGCTACAGGACACACAAATCATTGCAAATGTGGTTGTGTTCAGCATTGCTGAATTGCAAAAATCCTCTTACGTTATCTTTTGTGAGCAATAGTGTATACACTTATATATACAGACTCCCTAGATATATATATACACATACATATACATATATATTTGATATATATATATATATATATATATATATATATATATATATATATATATATATATATATATATATATATATATATATATATATATATACACACACATACATATATATACACATATATATATATATGTATGTGTGTGTATATATATATATATATATATACACACACATACATATATATACACATATATATATATATATATATACACACACACATATATATATACTTTAATTATTCTGTTTTGGTAATTGACTGGTTACTGTGGTGATACCACACTAGAAACTTAATCAGTCCATTACTGTATTAAGTTTTCTACAAATATGTACCCCACAGTTTACTATAGCATACACTAAAGCAGTGTTTCCCAACCCTGTTCCTAAAGGCACACCAACAGTACACATTTCAACCTCTTCTTAATCAAACACACCTGAATCAACTCATGTAGAAGAGACTCTGATAAAGGAGACATCCAAAATATGCACTGTTGGTGTGCCTTCAAGAACAGGGTTGGGAAATACTGAACTAAAAGTATAGTACAGTATCTATTACAGTTAATCAGATCACTGTAGTTAATTTACTGTATGCTTTCATTAACAGTGTTACAAAAGTGCTGTAAATACTATGAAATATACAGTATAAAACACTTTACTTTGTAGTATCTTTAAAATTTAATACAAATAACTAGGCTGCAGAATTCATTTAGTTATTTATTTTTATGTGGGTTGTCATATTGTTACCCTTTGGATGTATAGTAGTATATGATGTTGAGGTATGCTTTTAAATTAAACATCGCAGCGTATGATGCCGTATTACGACTGTTGCAGATTTATTTATTTATTGCTACACTATAAGCTTGTGTGTTTAAATTGAATGGCGAAGCTAACAGCGTCAATGTGCTGAACCGCAAACATATTCCCACTGGATTCATAAAACCTCAACATCCAGGTCAGATACTCTCTGCACACACCAACACAAACACACACATACACACAGAAAATACCTGTTTGAGATCAGAAATGTCAGTTTCTAGCTTTCTGTCACACATGACCTGTCAACACTGATAGAACACATGCTGCAGTTTTTATGTGTGCGTGCGTGTGTGTGTTGACAGATGAGTGTGCTGTGCATTATAGGCTGTATCAGCTGACCTTTATAAGCCTACAGAATCGGATCGGCATTAGTTTCAATGCTGTTACTGTTGTATGTGTCATACGACTGAACTAAAGGTTGTTTATCTACAAAACACAACGTATTTAAGGAATAGTTTACCCAAAAATGGAGATTTGCTCACTATTTACTGAAGCTTAAGTGGCTCCAAAAGCTTTATGAGTTTCTTTTTGTTCTGTTTAACACACACACATAAAATATATTTTGAAAATTGTTAGAAAATGCAACCATTGACTTTCATAATGTTTTGTTAAGTGGTTGCAAACAATTTGTATGGGTTGAATTTAAACAAACAAATAAAATTTAGTAACGTTTAACTTAATTTGTCTGTTTTAATTCAGCCCAAATAAATTGTTTGCAACCACTTAACTCCAGTAAATCCAAGGAATTGTGTTTGAATCATTTTTCAAGTGTGGTTGCAAGTTTCAAACATTTTTTCAAAATTATTTTGTGTTCAACAGAAAAAAAAGAAACATTAAACAGATTTGTGGGGCGTCACGGTGGCGCAGTGGGTAGCATGATCGCCTCACAGCAAGAAGATTGCTGGTTCGAGCGCCGGCTGAATTATGGCATTTCAGTTTGCATGTTCTCCCCGTGTTCACGTGCCCGTGTTTCCTCCGGGTGCTCTGTTTTCCCCCACAGTCCAAAGACATGCGCTATAGGTGAATTGAATAAGCTAAATTGGCCGTTGTGTGTGAATGAGAGTGTATGGGTGTTTCCCAGTGTTGGGTTGCAGTTGGAAGGGCTGGTAAAGCATATGCTGGATAAGTTGGTGGTTTGGCGACCCTAGATTAATAAAGTGACTACGCCGAAAAGAAAATGAAACAGATTTGTGAGTACATTCTGACAAAATTGTTATGTTATGTGTGAACTATCCTTTTTACACAGCGAGTTATGTTTAAACACAGCAAGATATAAAGGCATAATCATCTACAACCTAAAATCGCACATGTAAATGTCTTACAATTATGTTAAGATGAAATGTATACAGATAAACAATTCATAGTTACTAATCTACAATAGCTTAAAGCAATGGTTCCCAAAGTGGGGGTTGGAGTACAATGACAGGGGGGGTCGCTTGGTTATTTCCACAAGTCAAATAAATTAAACTTTAAGAATTACCATACTTTATACATAACTCACATAAGATAAAAATAGTAGTTAATAGTTAGATAAAACAACAACAACATGCAAATAACAAGCCATTAGCCATTATTTTTTTTCATATGATTGTGTGTTTACATTAGATTAACAACACCGCAATAGCGTCAGCTGCAGCTGATTTTATAGCACCAGGTTAAACTTGCTGACACCTTGATGGCAATCAAATGCATTAAAAATAAATACAGGCCTTGACTGAACAATGAGGATGATCTTTGTGTGGCGGTCTCCAAAATTAAACCAAGAATAGGTTTGTGCTGAAAACATGCCCACCAGTCTCATTAGGTGAGGTTAATATTCAACTATATCAATTATAGCTTATGGTTGTCAGACTTTTCTTGTATTGTCAATATGCTCGTGTTTATATGGGCCTATTGTTGTGTGTGCAACATTTGTATTTAAAACCACTTCAGAGGAATGTGAGGGATGCGAGTCACTGGCATTGTTAATTTGAGGGTTGCGGGCTGAAAAGTTTGTGAACCCCTGGCTTAAAATGCAAGGTTTTCCTTTAATGTGATGCATATGCATGTACAGCTGGACAAGGAAAAGGTCTGTAATGTGGCTTTTTTATTAAAGCTGTTCATTGTGTTTGAACTGATTTTGATGACAGCACCATTTGCATAGCCTCAGGATCTTGCTTCATGTACTTCAGGTGAGAGAGCATGTCTTTAGAGAGCATTGTGTGTTTGCTGAAAGTGATGAAAGGCTGCAAGGTAAAGGTTGTACAGAAAAAACAATAACATAGCTACATACTGTATATATGCAGGTTTGGCTGTGCATTATGCAAATGACTAACCTTGGGGCATGTGGCTGCTAATTTTATCCAAATGTATGAATATTAGAATAAGGTTATAATCTTTTTATGTGTTACATTGTGTGTGTAAATATGAAATAATCAATATTATTATTAGTGAATGAACACAGTGATGTGCTTATTCAAACAGTCTGACTAACCTGACATAATGACATTGACACAAGCATGTGTTAGCTTGGGGTGAGGCTATCTGTGTTTTGAAACACTTTTGGAATTCCATTTAGCATCTCTAGAGGAAGTCAAACACTTATTTATTAAAGTCAGAAAAATTTAGATCTTTAATTTAGCCGTTAGTTTGTAGATTATTGTCTGTTCGAGTGATGCAGATTTTATGCAAACGAAATGAGCAGCTCATTATTTTGATGGAGTGATATTTACAGAATGTGTGCAAATAAAGAGGGTGCTGAAAAGTTCAGTTTCAGGATTTTTGAAAACACCATCCATCAGTGTTTAGGAGATGGGTAACATCTACCACTGGGTATTTTATCATCCATAGATATCCACAGTATCAAACCCTGAGAAATGTAATACCCACATAGATAATACTTAATACATGCTCTAAGAACTGCAGACTCATTTAATTAATGGTTGCTCCCAGGCACTGTTCACGCAGGAAGTTTTTAAATGTGTAAATGAGGGCACTGGGTGAAATGGCATAGTGGTTAAATATCTAAATAGTTCACAAGAAGTTCGCAGATTAAAAAAAGGAAATCAAATAAGGCTAATAAGGGGAACATTTATATTATTAGAAGAAGTAGTATCATTATTATATAATAATTAATAACACATATACACGTATATATATATACATACATACATACATACATACACACACACACATGTATACACACACACACACACACACACACCAGTTCTGTCTGGTTCTCGAATCTGATTGGCTGATAGTGTGATATTCTGCAATTTTCGCACCCCTACAGCCTCTTCACCCTTATGCATTACTCCGCCCACAGCTGATCAATAGACTCACTACAGTTTGACAAATATTGCAGCTATGCTGTTTATTTATAAGGATAGTGCCTATTTTAAATATTTATAATTTTGGAGATTCAACACGTAGGCGGTCATCAGCCTATCATAATGAGTAGAGCTAAGATGATTGCACCACAGGACAGTGACAGAGACAGCATAATAAGTCTTTAGGGGAGAAAAAATCTGCATTTTATTTTTTATTTCATATTTTCATATTTACAGCTGATCAAATCATTGTGAAACAGGTAAGTGACATTTCAAGTCGATCTCTCTCTCTTTTGTATGTTGTAGTGCTGTTTACACCATAGTAATCTGCTAGTGTTTGCTTTACATTGGCTTTTTCTGCGTTAATTATTGTGATCTACCGATTGCAACAAAGAAATACAGGGAAATCTCTGTACACTGATGAGATTTCATGCTGTTCAGCCTTATAATCTTAAAATGTCAGCAAAATCACCTGTTTTGTCATCACTTTAGACATTACGCTAGAGAATCATTCAAATACTAGTTCTAAAGTGATGCTGTGTTTTTAAACAACAGTCTTGGTTGTTCTGACACCAGATGGCAGATGAATGAATGGCGGAAGAAAGTAGTTCCTCATGCAAAAGCTTTCTGTGTTTGATTTACTTTTTTATATACATGGTTATGCTGTCGAACTGTTGTATAAACGCAATATCCCACGAGTAGTAGTGCAATATGGCTGTATATCATCACCGGTGGGACACTAAAGCTCTCGGCCTGTGGCCTCTAGCCAACGCACACAGCCATATCGCACTGCTACTCCTGTGTTATTGCTTATATATTTATTAAATCTCATAATATATGTATTTATACGTTTAAATCAAAGTATTAGAATGTGTTACTGCATTGCAGTTTCATAAACCATCTTTCTCTAATAATCACATTCTATATTAGGCATGGGCAGGTATAAGATTCTGACAGCATGTTGACATTGGATAAAAATATCACAGTTTCACGGTATCACGGTATTGTGATTTCTGCTCTAAAATATATTCTTTTTAAATGTCTGGGTAAATAACAAAAAAAAAAACTTTGCCCTTTGAAAACAATATATTTTATTATTTCTTGAAAATGGTTATCATCCCATGCCTATTCTATATATCATATTGTATATACATATGATATATACAAATTATCTAGTATATCCTCTCCTTTTTCATAGTCCAAGAGGTTGTCTAAACAGTATTCCTAAAAAACATACAATTTAGTATGTAAAACATATAGCAGAATGAATTAACATCTACTCTCAGTCAGAGATAGACATCTCACTTCCTTACTTCAAACCTGCCATCAGACTGACACATTAAGCAATTATAAAAGATCATCATGCTTACAAGCTCATGAATTTGCATTATAATATCACCGCGAATACAGATACTTTGAAATAATCTATTTCTGCAGGCTCTATATTCGCTGATGAAGTTTTATTTTCTGCACAAGATTCTCTGCTTTGCTGCTGTTGATGGCCCATAAAAGTAAAGCATTTGCTTGTTTTCCTTCTACAGCCAGTAAAACAACCAAACAATAAAAAAGCAAAATATTTCCCAGTGTAGCAGAGAAACAGGAGGCTTAGCTGTCTATCATCCAGGCAGACCCCATGCTGAGCATTCGTGTGCATGTGTGTGTGTTTGTTTGTCAGAATGTTCGGCTTTATTCAGATTTCTTCATGAATATGCAAAGTAGCCAGGTCAAGTAGACATCAGTGAATCTCCTCCCCATTTTAGGTACCCTGTACCGCATTGGGAGGGGTTCTTTCTGCTAATACAGCCATCAAAGGTGTGAGTATGCTTGTTAAATAAATGATTGTTCTCTCATGACAGAGACAGAGTTTAGCATATGTGATTAATCCATTTTGGCACTCTGGCTGTGGTTCTGTGTGTGTTTTTTGGCTGCCGGGATAAGAGACGGGAGCTGAATAAATCTGAAAACAATAGATTCTATGACATTTCAAATGCATGTATAATCACATTGTCTTTATCAGTGTGCACACACACTAAAATCTTCACAGTCTTACAGCTAACACCCAATGGCACTGTACCAAACCCTAGTCAGCTTCCTTGCTGTCTAATGCCTACATAGTCAGAAAAGCAGTGACTTATTTAAAGTAGTCTACATAGAAAGCAGCTCTATATGGCATACAAATAGTTCTCTAATTCGAAATGCCTGGAGTCTGAGTCGATCAGACCAGGGGCATTTCTGTTTTCAGTGATCAAGGTGTCATTTATTAAGCAGAATTTGCTGGTCCATGATTCTGATTAGTTGGAGTCACAATCGAAAGCACTGTAAATTACCCTACAAACACAACCTGTGACCTATTTTTTAAGAGTATTCTTGCAAATTAATGTAAAAAGATATGTGTGTCATATTTTAACAACTGTTTTAACTCCGATAATGTTGAACTCTGATAAATGCTTATTACATGGCTGTCTGAGATACATTATTCTGATTGTGTTCAGTCGTAACATTCCATTCAGCGGTTCTCGTTTCTGTCAGCTTTGTCTTTAATTAATGAACAAATAAACTACTACAGCTCAAAACAACAATGTTATGTGTCAGATTTTTATGGTGTGTGGCAAGTAGCCGTGTAATAAGCGGTATAAAGTACAAGCTACGTATTCTGGAATAACAACCTGGATGTCCTCTATCACTTAATTAACTGTGTCCTATATTGTGTTACCAACATGACTCCCTTGAAGATTATATATATATATATATATATATATATATATATATATATATATATATATATTTATATTTATATTTATATTGGGCTAATGATCCATCTTCTAAAAAAAATATGTTATGAAACACCAATATGGTGCGGCTAAATATAAACTTTAATATAAATGGCCCTCGAGTAAGTATATATATATATATATATATATATATATATATATATATATATATATATATATATATATATATATATATATATTATTTAATACTAAGTATTATTTAATACTTGATTGTTCAAGCTACCTCACAGAAGTGCTCTGTTTGTCAAAAGAGTTGTTGAATGTTAAAAACTAAATAAAAATAAGGAACATCCTGGATCTGTTTCTTTGCTCTTCTTTTTTTTTTTTATTATATTATAGAAGTATTGGATTGGGTTTTGGTATCGGCAGATACAAAAAAAATTAAAATGACTCGGACTCAAGGTCAAAAAAACTTATCAGGACATCGCTAATATATATATATATATATATATATATCAGAATATATATATATATATATATATATATCCAGGACATCGCTAATATATATATATATTAGCGATGTCCTGATATTTTTTGACCTTGAGTCCGAGTCATTTTAATTTTGAGTATCTACCGATACCAAAACCCAATCCGATACTTCTATAATATAATAAAAATATATATATATATAATAAAAAGAATATATATATATTCTTTTTTTTTTTTTTATGCCCGGAGAATAATGTCCTAACATGTTGCATATGCAGGATGCTCACTGGAGGCAGATACAATATCTCCAGCAGCGGCAGTGATTGATTGATATTCCTCTGTGTATGCGTCTCTTTCTATAACCTCATCTGTCAGAGGCAGGGAAGGGTGTGTCTCCAGTGTCCTGTTGCATGAAGACGGAATGCCATTTGGATTCAGCAATTCCCCTGCATTCATTCTAAGGGTATATCCTACTGTTTTCAGCTCTAGATGACTGTATATGGATTTGCGTTTTTTATTATGAAGATTCAGATGATCCGATGCATGCTGTGAACTGGAATGAAAGAGCTTGAATGTAGACTCAGCTAAAGACAAATGACCTGGTGTCCTCTGACAAAACCAATAATGTCTGATTATGTCAGGTTGGATTAGTGTTTTAATAACGTATACGCATCAGGGAGACCTGAAGCATAATTAGGTGTTTGACGGCCATCATGAAGGCAAATGGTATTTGTATTGATTTATGTTCATCTTATGTATGGAAGTTTGATATATTGATAAACAATAAAACAGTCCATTTGCAGAAAAAACTGACCTAAGATCGCTTGTGTCCTTCACACCTCTTCCGTAGAATGACCTCATCTTGATCTTCATCTATTTTACGGTTACATTTCACACACTTACAAACACACACTTGCAAACACCTAACACACACACACACACACATACTGGACATTTTCAATTCCCCTTGGACACAATAACAGCTTTTAAAATGGGGCACACTGTCTTTTTATGACCCGTCTGCTATTATGGTCTTTATTAGGTATGAACTAAATTAACAATACATTTAAACTTCACGTTGAGATGCATTTGGTTTATGGAGAAAAAAAAACAATTAATAAAAATACTAATGAAATTAAAGTAAATTATTGATGTAAGACTTTTAAGTTACTTATAATTATATTGTATTAAAACAGCATATTTTACATACCAATGACGATAATCTCTAGACTAGAGACGTTTATGAGTAATCAATGTTTAAAATGACACTTTTAGAAGCTCTGCAGCATAAAACACACACAGTCATAACCATTAATAAGCAAAACAAAATACAGTAACGATTAGAGTGGATGTGCAGTTTATCAAGCACATTCTTGTGGTGTTTGCAGATATTGAACTGTAAGAATGTTCTGCAGGGAAACCTATGGCTTGAAAATACTTATTGCATCGACTAGCACTTTTTCATTTAGGAGTTGTGTGTGGCCAATAAAAATGTAAAAACACAATACTATGAGGACTGCTCTTTATTTATATAGCTCACAAATTTATAAAACAGTTCTGTCTGGTTCTCGAATCTGATTGGCTGATATTCGTGTGATATTCGTACAGCACTCGTACAGCCTCCTCATCCTTCTGTATTACTTCACCCACATAGTGTGACAGCAGATCTATAAACTCACTACATTGACAAATATTGCAGCTGTTGGACAACATAATGTACTTTTGAGGCTTTTTAAGGTGAGAATGTAGTTGTTTAGATTGCAAATATGCCGTTTATTTATAAGGATAGTGCCTATTTTAAACATTTATAATTTCAGAGGTACAACACGTTGTGATCCTCAGCCTGCCCTACTGAGCAGAACAAAGACGGCTGACGTTCCAAGATGGCAACAGATACCGCATAAGCCCTTAGAGGAGAAAAATACAGCGTAATTTCAAACTACAGCTGATCAAATGATCATAAAACGGGTAAGTGGCATTTAAGTCCATCTCTCTCTTTTGTATGTTGTATTGCTTTATTTATACCATAGTAATCTAGTAGTGGTTGCTTTGCTTTGGCTTTTTCGGGTGTATAGTCTATCATTTAAGCAGCGATTTTTGATTACCTTAAAGGATCACGCAAGTCCCAAAATGTGGAGGTTTTTCTTTCCGTTCGCCATGCGGTATCAAATTCCATTAAAACATCCTGAATGAAAATATGCTGAATGAGAGTGAACTGCTGAACTGCAGTTAAAGTCTAAAGATTAAAAATGAAACACCCGAAATTGCATGAAACTCTGGAGGAAACGCTGGATAGCCTGGTGATGCGACATTAATTGTTTTATACTGAAACTTTCCTTTTAAAAGCACGTCCTTGGTCTTATCCAAATTTCTTTGCACGTTAAACACACGCAGGGCCAGAGCAAGCTGAACTGGTGCGCTAGGCAAACGGCAATCACACCATCCACAACCCGAAAGTGTAAAAGAAAGTGATTGGTTCATGGATGAAAGTTAGGACCGGGGGTGGTGGGGACATGGGGGGGGGGGGGGGGGGTCGCTCACTATTCTGTTGCCCAAGGCGGCCGCCTAGGTCGCCACTATGCACGCGCCATCCCTGAACACATGTCGGCCACAACAGGAAATAAAAAAATACTGCAACTGCGTTATTTGCACAATTTTTTTTTTATGCGTTAAATATTTAAAATTAATCACGTATATATATATATATATATCTTGGAACAGCACTCCAATATTTCCCTGTCAAACTAACACACTGGCAGCATAATACAAAAATTAAAGCTTCTGTGTAACCTGCTGTGTCCAAATTACACAGTCAAGGGTAATTTCAAATACAGTCAGCATAGATATTCACAAGCTCATGTTACAGCAAGTATGCTAAATATGCAGAAACATGCATGTAGTTTCTCTGTGATTGACTCAAAGAGCCACTGTGGAGAAGACACTGGGTCAGATCAATTCTGGCATGGCTGTATCAGCACATGTTAAGACAGGTGTCGTGTCACAGGCTGCTGTGGCGGTGTAAATCAAATATGTCAGGTGAGGAGGTGAGCGTCAATACAGCTTGCGTGCAGGTCAAGGATGTCATAACACCAGTGACAGTTCCTCGTATGTTTAATTCAGTGACACACGCTTATCCTGAGACACTATTAACCCTCTATAGACTTGACTATATCACATCAGAACAGACACACTGGGCAAATATATTATCTGATGAAACCAAAGCAAAACATTTAGTTGTGTGTGTTCATGGACATTCATTTTGTTTCTCTTTCTCTCTCTCTCTCTCTCTCTCTGTCTGTGTATGTTACATATTTGTGTAAGCTTTTTCATATCATTTCCATCTGATCAGACACAGAAAGCATTTATATTTAAATGCAGTGGTTTAAAAAGAAATGAATATCATGCAGTGGTTTAAATAGAAATAATCCTGTGCAGTGGTAAGGAAAGAAAAAACAAAACACTTGTTTGAGTTTGTCATGCTGGATGAACATTGTTAGATTAACACAAATTACAGTCTCAAATGACCGTGATGATGGAACTGCAGAGCAGAAAAGATTGAGAGATGAGAAGCTAATGAAATGATAGCATCTGTGTGTGTGTGAGTGAGCGGAAACCTGTGATTGTGTTTTTGCTTTATTAGGACCAGATCAGTTCTATTATGTTTTAATGAGTTTGGCCCACCTCGGTTGCTGTGAGATTCTCGTTAGTAAATTAGCAGCTGTGGTTTATTTAGTGTGTGTGTGTGTGTGTGTGTGTGTGTGTGTGTGTGTGTGTGTGTGTGTGTGTGTGTGTGTGTGTGTGTGACTACAGAAACATTCATAAACGTACAACATTACACATAAAAATGTCAGTTTAACTTTCAATTAGAAAAGCTACTTTGGTTTCTAAAATAAAGTGCACTAGCTTTTACTGAAGCATTAGAGTCAGGATAAGTCAGAGAAAGAGGAAGTGAGGGAAATGGTAGCTCGTATTTAAAAAGTGTTAGTTCACCCAAAAATTAACATTATGCTATTAAATTACTCACCCTCATGTAGAAACAAACCCCAGAGACCTACACTCGCTCTCTTAACCACCTGAAACACTGTTTTTCCAGAAACACAGAGTGTTGTTAAGAAATACCTGCAAACACTCCCATTTTTCCCGGGAGTCTCCAGTATTTCATCTCCCGCCACCCTCCCGTTTTGTCATTTCTCCCAGAAAACCTCCGTAATTTAACTCTGAAAACTGGACTGACACAGTTTCAATTTACTAAAACTTCTATGTTAAGCTGATTTGACACAATCTACGCTGTAAAAGTGCTATAGAAATAAAGATGACTTGAATTGAATATTGGGTGTTTTGGCAATGTAGATAAGATGTCATCTATGTAGACCGTATTAAAGTACCTGTTCTATCCACAAATTACTTGTACGACTGGAGACATGGCTATTATCCCAACATTTGGCTGCATCTTTTGAAGCTTTTGAAGTGACAGGGAACCTACTGCATGTCTGGTAAGCCACTTTGACCAAAAATGCATGGTACTCCAGCTGTCTGCTTTCAATAATATTTTGCGGTTGAAAAATTATAACCGTCACTAGAAATCCAAAAGTTTCCTATTGAAAATAAAATTGCAATTCCCTTTTTTAGCGGAATTTTTTTCACTGCAAAATGAATAACTCAGTAAACGATAAAAGGAGGTTTCAATTTATGCATGTGTGTGGTGCTGTGGATAAACTTGAATCGCAACACCAATAAAGGGCAAAATAAAAAAATTAAAAAAGTTGTTTATTTACATGGGCATAAAATATATATATATATATATATATATATATATATATATATATATATATATATATATATATATATATATATATATATATATATATATATATATTTGCTACTGAGAAACCAGGAAATGTGAAAAAGGTCCATTGAACTAATAGTTCAATCTACATGCATGTTAACGAGCATCACCTGTACGCACACTGGTCTCAAGTCTCACAGAAGAGCGGAAGGAAAAAAAAGAAAGTGATGACAGAGGAAGATGAGAGATAGGACCAGATCTGGACACTTTATGTTTCTTTTGCATTCAGTTTGGTGGTAGTCACCGAGAGGAGCTGTCACCCCCCATTTGTTTTAGGTTTATTTTCGCCATTTAATGTTCATCAGTTCTCCGCTTCCTTCTTCCTGATGGCCAGGGAGCCCTCAACTTTATTACACTCTTGATCAACAGAAGCATGTTTACATTAGTGGCTTCTTCATCTACCTTTGTTTTGACTCCCTATCCATCTAGCAAGACAATTATAGGAAACCGCAGATCATTGTACATAACAGATAGCATGAATGTACTAATGCATTCACAATTTGTTTAAAATACTCTAGTGTGCTCTAGTGAATGCATTCATTCATTCACTCAAACTTTATTACAGACTCAAAGACCAATTAAAAAACAAACCAATAAATATTTAACTTATTAACATTTAGTTTGTACTATACCATCTAGGTCTCCTTAAGCAACTTGGAGCTTCTGTAAGCTACATGATCTATAGTTAGACCACAGGTGAGCAGTGTAAAATGAAGTACAGTATGCTTTGAACAAGGATACTTTTATCTTATATGTACAGAAGCTAAGTTTGTGTCAAAGTATCTTTGCCTGTATATACTGTACATCATACGACATTGCCTTTCATTATCATCATCATCATCATCAGTCAAGTGCTCCGTAATAGATGATGTGTTTGAACAATTAGTTGTGAGAACTTAGTTTCTGATCTGAAAATGTACCAAAGCAATTGAGAAAAAAACATAACTAGGCATAATTGTATTTAATACTTTTGATAGTATGCACAGCATTGCAATAACAGTGTTTGTAATTTATCCACTTGGGAGAGCAGTTTCAAAACTATTGCGCTCACAGTATTAAAACGCTGTCTCTGTGTGGACAGACGTCTGAATAAAGTCTATCTATCTATCTATCTATCTATCTATCTATCTATCTATCTATCTATCTATCTATCTATCTATCTATCTATCTATCTATCTATCTATCTGTCTATCTATCTGTCTATCTATCTATCTATCTGCTACTTTTGCTTCAGTGATCATTTTGTCCAGCTTGTCTCCTAGTAATAAGTGGGCAGTTGAACAGCCCTTCATCTAGTTAGTTCAAACAGGCCTCATTAGTCCATTAGCCTCTCCAGCACACTCTCTCTCTGTCCTTCTCTTTCAGGGATGTGTCAGTAACAAGGATGGATTATAGCCCAATGGGGCCAGTGCCCTGGGGCCTCTGACTGCCAGGGGCCTCAAGTTTATACGTCAGCCTGGCACTTACGTTAAAAAAAAGAGACACAATTGCCTAGAGCAAGAAACAATGCTTTCTTGCCATTGATGAGTTTTTACAGCAATCAATGTTTTAGGTATAGAGTGGCCCCTCAGTTATTTGCGCAGTTATTTTCATGTTCTAAAAATAATCCTCAATTGGTGAAATCTGCAAAGTAGTCAGCTTAATTTTTCTCAATTATTATAGATGTTTTACCCCTCACTACACACTATATACACTTTTCTGAAACTGGTTTCATTTTATAATACTGGACGTTAATGCCTAAGATCAAAACCTGTTGTCAGGCGCAAACATTAGCTTTTGTGCGGATAATGTTGGCATGTTCTTTTTTCTTGCAATCACTGATTTACAACGTGAAAGCAGACTCTGCACACCAGATGCGCCACGCACACCTGACAGTTGGAAGTAAAGCCGCAGTCACACTGGACTTTTCCCGCATAGACTTCTATTTATATGCAGTTCACTATGGTGCAAAGTTTGGTGAAGTCTGACTTGCGAAATCGCATCATATGAATGCGTAAGACCAACCGAATATCAAAACATGACCTCTCTGTACAGAAATCTAAAATATGGACCAATCGCTTGCTTTTTTAAATGTCTAATCGTCTTGTTTAATCCAGAATTAATTTAAATCTCAAATTTGACCGCAGCATAACACACACCGGACATGCACATTCGCATGTTATTTAAAATGAAATTATTCAAATTGAGCTCTGTGGTGCTGCAGAAATAGGTGTCTTGAATCATAGCTGGGCACCACAGACAGCCACAGACTTGCGGCGGCCATGTGCGTACCCTGATGTAAAGCGTACCATGATGATTAGAATGCTTGCATGGTGGTGTGAGGCATGGCCAAGTGGCAACCTCCCATTCTCCCTCAGCAAGCCGATACGGAAGTAACTAAAACTGCAATTCATTAACTCGCCTTTGGGGGCTGGCTCCAGGAAATCCAAATGATTTCTGACTGCAATGGCAAATTGGCCGATTTTACAGCTGATAAAAACATGTTTACAGCCTTGTACAAAAGATGGTTTTGGTGCATATAGCTAATATTACCCTTCATGACAACTGTGAGGGGTGAATTTTTTTATAACCAGTTTCGTTTTTATAAATTTTTATTAAGTCTGCATAATTAAGGGCGCGGCCACTTGAGTGATAGCTAAGTCTCGCTGCTTGCCGTCTTGTCACCTCAGCTGATTCCGGCTGATTAGCCGCTGAACTCTGCAAACACATTGGATTTTTGTTTTGTTTAATGTTTCTTTACACAGTCAATTGCCTTTTGGAATTATTTCATACAATTATCAGATAATATGGCATACTGTGTGCACTTAATTATGCTCACAAATCGTTCAAGTTGCCTTCATTTCCCAGGTGAATGAAATTATATACCATATCTATAAATGTATTTTTTTTACTGAAGATCATTTATCATTTATAATTTTCTTTAGACCTGCAAAGCACTCCAGAATCTCACAGATTGATTATCTGTAGGCTATAAAACAGTCATTTGAAATGTTGTTGTCATACAGGGTTATGCCTGGATTTCATAAATAGCCTTGCATTTACCAACACAGACTATATTTTATCTGTTTGGAAGTAATTAGCATTTTCCTTCTGCAGAAAAAACATCATTAAAACAATGTTTAGTGGCTCAATGTATTGCAACAGTGTTTTTAAAAGTCTAAAGCACTTTATTGATATAGTATACAATCAAGCGCATGTGGTCAAAACACAAACGAGTCGCAGGTAATGAAGAATTAAGCGTTCTCCCAAAGAAAAGCCTGTCTAATCAAAATGCCAGCATGCATCTGTAGCTCTGCTCATGCTCCGCCTCTTTGTCCTTGTTTGGTATTCTATGGTCGGTGCGATGATGTGGCAACAGAAAAAGGCGACGGTTGGCCACGCCTACTTGTAGCTTCATTTGCATGGTTTAGAAGCCTATGGGTGACGTCATGGCTACTATGTCCATATTTTTTACAGTCTATGGTCGTGGTGCGGAGCAGTGTGACCCCCTTTACTATGGTTTTGCTGTGGACAGTTACAACCCCTTTTGCATCCTTGTTGAAACTCACACTACTAGCAGTCGAAGATTAAATGTTAAATTGGCAAGCTGAACGCATTCTGTACTGTACATGAGACATGGAGGAGATTGATTGACTATGAACTATAGCCACTTAGGATGCAGAACACAATGGGCTGTAAATAAATTTAAAAAAAAAAATCATGTCAAAATCGCACACACACACAAAAAAACAAAAAAAAAAATCTTCAAAACTTTAAGGCCACGAAAGGTGAACCACGTTATAGCGAGGGACTATGTATTACAGTAAGTCTCTGCACATGTCATGAATGTGTTATGGGACTTCTGTACCTCCTGGGAGCGAAACAGAAGAAAAAGAAAGTGTTATTAAACTATTAGAATGACCATATTTTATACATAACCTACAGAAGATAAAAATAGTATTTAAAAGTTTCATAAAAAAAACAACAATGGATTGCGACTCCAGGGGTTATTACGCTACATTAATGACAAAGCAATAGTGTTAGTTGCAGCAGATTGATTTTACAGCACAATCCTAAACTTTGAGTCCATTATGCCGCTCTCATACATTAAAAAAAAAAAAAAAAAAACGCCAGGACTGAACATAGATGACGATTTCTTGGGTTTTTCCAAACCCAAGAATAAACATTGTGCCCACCAAGTCAGGTTAATATTAAATTAAAGAAACGAAAAATGAATATAAAAAAAATTTTATTAGACTGTTGCACTTTATTTTGTCTTGTCAATAAGCTTGTTTATATAGTTCTTATTGGTCTGTGTGCAATGTTTCTATGTTTAGAACCCCCTCTGTGGATAGTAGGGGTCATGAGTCACTGAAATTGTTAATTAAGGGGTCATGA